>NC_032024.1:6387374-6454537 GCF_001865875.1 Lupinus angustifolius
ATCCTGGTCGAGTTTGTTCGACTAAGGAGCACTTTGAAAAATGAATGATTATTTATGTTTTATGTATATATTTTGGATGGTTCTACGGTCGCGTGCATGACCATATTTTTTGCTACCATGACCCCTTTACACATATTGCAAACATGTATTTATTTTGTTAATTTTTGGTTTTTTTGGAGTCATAAATGGTGTACATTGACATTAACAGTATATATCATTGTTTAATTAGAGGTAATTAATATCAAAACTTTTTGTTATTATAATTGTTTATTTATCAATTTCANATATATATTTTGGAAAAGTTGTATGGACTCAAATGTAGACAGAAGAAACAATTATCGGTAACCAATTGAATCATGTTAAGGAGAGAAGCTTTAATTTCACCCGGATCATCCTCTTCAACATCATTATTATTCCACATAAAGCACATGATGCAGAATAAAGATCACATTTACTATCTAAGAAGTCTTCTGTCTTTAATTTCTATTAAACTCCATGCAGATAAAATGATTCCGGAAGCATTATTGCAAGTATAAGTTTATGGCTTGACATTGATTCTATTCAAAGTCAAACTTAGCATCTATTGAAAATGCAATATACATGTTTGACACTTGGAAGAGTAACATCATTCTCAAAACCTTAGGGAAAATGATGTAAACAATAGTAAATAAATTTGAGTGAGGAGCATAAGTTGGAAGCTATTATGAAAATGTTTCTGTGAATTCTTTGCTGTTTGCTATCAATTCCTATGTTTTTTTTTACATCATACTGTACATAAACTACAAACTTTGTTAGATTTTATTGGGAACTTTTAACCTCAATCAACGATATCAATCAATCCTAATCTATCTCATAATGTCATAAGTCATAACAAAACCCATGTAATTCTAACAGAAAAGACGTCTCCAACATTCTTATAGATGATTTCATTGTGGTGCAATCATGAATTACTCGTGTTACGCCACTTTTAATCTGATTAAAAAAAAAAATCAAACCATCACTTTTTTGAGATGACATTACATTAATGTATAGCTTTAAAATAGTGATATTTATAATCACTAACCTGATGTCACAGCACACAAACCAACTTCATAGTACTTAGTATGCGATTTGTTACTGTTACTTTTTATAATAATTTTATGAAACTTTCTTAAGGATGAACACCAATCATGCTAAATTGAATTTGATATACAGTAAGTAAAATATATTAGAGAATTGTGACATGATATATATATATATATATAAAATAAAAAATAAAAAAATATACCCAGAATACTCTATTAATTTGTTTTCGATTATGATACATACTTGTGCCATATTTGTGAAGAACACAGAGCTCTCATCCTGTTAATTAACCTGTGAAGCAATGTGCAGAACAGAAGGAGCATGTTGTCGAGCACACTATAATTGGAGTTTGTGCTATATATTGAGCATGACAACTTTTTTAGGGTTTGCAATAAATTCCCAAATCGGAAGAATGATCTGATGACGTTGCTTACATAGTTCGACAGAATTCAATAAACAAATAACCTATCATACATAATTGATGTTCAAAACATGGATCTATTTAAATATTACACAATTTAATTAGATCACAGGTACATACCATAATTCCTTATGACATACAGATCTAGGTTAATTATGAGTCGGAAGAAAACAACAAATGAATTAAATATGGCTAATACAATGTTTAAAAAAACTACAAATGAATTCAACATGGCTAATACAATATTTTAAATCTGAGTCCGCAAACACAACCAAGGCTGCAGCATCACGATCTTTGAAATCTCTACAATCACACCATGATCATAATTGCGACCACATTAGTTACACTTCTACGAGGGCTAAAACTGATTAGTGACGATTTGGGTAAATGTAGGAGTAACCGCGAAGAGCTTCTTTTTAGTGAGGCTTCGAGGGCGATTGAAATCAGCCCTAGAGGTAAAGCAAGGAACACCATTATCCTGGTTGGGTGAATCTTGTAGTTCTCCTTCTGTAGTGGCGGAAGGAGAAATGGGTGTTAGCAAGAGTTGAGAAAGAGAAGTGAATTTCCTCAAATTATATCTATGATTTGTAGCAGTGATTTTGGAGTCTCTGAGTTTTGCAAGTGCACCTGGTTTCAGATACCTCATAGTCCTAGGTGATGGGGAAGAAGAGGAGGAGGATTTGGGTGAAACTGATTTCATGGTCATGTCTCAATCACAAATCACAACAACACTAATAAAGAGAGAAGAGAAGAGAGTATAGAAGTTGATGGAGATGATTGGGAAGAATGAATGGAAGGGTTGTTTTATAAGGAAAGTTGTGGCGGGATGCAACGGTCTGAAGGGGCATCATTAAAAGGAAAGAAGTAATTAAGACGCTCACTACCATATATATCATGTATGGTTATCATCTTTCGGATATTGGTGGGTAATTGTGTATATTTATATGGGGTTTCAAGTTTAATTACGTATTTATATATATTTATATATATTTTTAAATCAACATATAAAAATAATGATTCCATAAATAAGAATTCAATATAATAAAGAGAAGAAAAAAGAAAATACAGACAATTTGTGAGTTTTATATAATGTCATTTATGTATTTAATCATTATTGTCTCTTAAAAAAAATGATACAAATGAATTATAATCATGCAATGATTGTGTATAAATCTTTATACTGACAATATATATTTAAACTCCATAACAAATATAATTAAGTATGTAATAAATTTATCGAGTTGAATCACTAAAATTCAATTCAAATAATAATAAAATATTATATATAATATAAAAGTAATAAAATAATATACAGAATATATTTATTTAAATACTAAATTTATGATCCTGCACTTATTTATTGAATAAGTATCATAATATCCATTACCACCCATAAAATATTTTTATAAATATTTATTGTAAATAATGTGTTATCCCTTGTGCAAGTATTTGTGCCATACCTAAATTTTTTTATTCACATTTAGGGGTGGAAATGTTTGGTTTAATTAGTTCGATTTTAGAGGAATATTAGGAACCAAATTGAATTAAATAAGATAATACAGTGTAGTTCGACTCATTGATTTACTTTCACTAAAAAAAAGAGAAGTCAAACACCCTATTAAAATGCGTTCCCAACGCAGCACATAACACACACACACATTTTATAAAATAAGTATCCAACTACATAATTATCAAAACATAACAGTAGTAAGTTGAAACTCCAATATATATCAAGTACCGAATAAGTTATTATTTAACAATAATTGTAGGCTAAATAATAACACTAATAATAATGGTAGGATATATGATTCCATTTTTTGCAGTTTCAAAAAATGGGAATCCGTGAAACCAACCATTCTACAACGTTTTCACAAATTTAAAATCAAAATCATCCGTGAAAATGAACTGAACCAACTTTTTTAGTTTAGTTTAGTTGAATTTCATTAGTTTTGCGCTTTGGACCAAAACCATTACAACCATGCTTATTCAAATTAATGGACTCCAGTGTAGTCATTTTTAGAATTAAATGGACTTTTTTCTCAACCTTTCTTATGATAGCAAACCTAAGACAGAAGGCCCAATTCGACCCAAAAGGAAGATACAAAAGTTTAGATGGCTTACATATTATATTGAAGATATTTAATTGTGTTTCCAGTCTTTAATTTTAATTAAAATATTGGGCTAAGTATGTAAGCCCAATGTAGAATAGAAACCCTAAAAACTATTTGAAAGGTGGATATGAAGTTTGCTGCTGCATAAAGGAAGGAATTAATGAAGTATTATTCAGTATTTTCTTTGTTTGATTAAGTTAGTTTAATTCCCTGCAAACTATCCTCTCATCCTCTAGCAAATTTCATAATATTTTTGTGATTTCATTCTTGACTTATGCCTCCTAAAAATATTAAAAAACATAACTATACTAACAAAGAAAATTTGCAAACAAATTAAATCACACAACATAATTCAAACTAAAATTAAAAACACGGAAGCAAATAACTAACCAACCACTGGGTTGCCTCCCGATAAGCGCTCGTTTAATGTGAATAGCTTGACGCATGTTTCAACATGTAGAGGTTATTCTGATGCAATTCCGATGATGGAGCCTGATTCATCACCCAAGTATGGTTTTAACCTCTGTTCATTCACTGTCCAAGTCGTTTGAGACTTTGGATCTTCTAATTCGACTGCTCAATATTCTTTAACATGTTTTATCACAAATGGCCCTGACCATCTTGTCTTGAATTTTCCCGAAAGCAGTTTCAATCTTGAATTGAACAAAAGTAACTTTTGACCTTTGTAAAAATCCTTTCTTCGAATTTTGTAGTCATGGTTCTTTTTAGCCTTTTCTTTATGCAATCTTGAAGATTCATAAGCTTGGAACCTCATTTCCTCTAATTGATGTAATTGATTCTTTTGTTTTGTTCCTACATCATTCAAAACAAAATTTAAAATCTTAAGTGCCTAATAGGCTTTATACTTCAATTCAACTGGTCAATGACAAGCTTTGCCATAAACTAGTTGGTATGGAGTTTAGCCTATTGGTGATTTAAATGCAGTTCTATATGTTCATAAAGTATCATCCAACTTTTGTGACCAATCTTTCCTTGATGAAGAGACTGTCTTTTCTAAAATTCTTTTTAATTCTCTGTTGGATACTTCAGCTTGCTCATTGGTTTGTGCATGTTAAGGTGATTCTACTTATGTCTAACATTATAAAATTCCAAAACCTTGTGTAATTGAGAGTTTACAAAATGAGATCCCCCATCATTTATGAGTACTCTTGGTGTTCTACAACTGGTAAAAACATTCTTTTTCAAAAAAATTATAACTGTTTTTCCATCCGCTTTTGGCGTTGCTAATGCTTCTACCCACCTAGAAACATAACCAAAAGCCACCAAGATATATTCATTTGAAAATTATGATGGAAAATGACCCATGAAATCAATGCCCCAACAGTCAAAGTTTCTATTTCCAAAATATTTTGCAATGACATTTCATTTCTTTTTCCAATTCCGTCAGATCTTTGGCATGCATCACATTTTTGAACAAAACATTTTATATCTTTAAAAATAGAGGGCCATAAAAAACTAGATTGGAGGACTATCGTAACAGTCCTTTCTCCATTGTAGTGTCCTCCATAAGCCGAATTATGGCAATGCAATAAAATTTTCTGAGCCTTCTTTGAATCAACACATCTTCGAATTATGTTATCAGTTCCTTCTTTGAATAAATATGAATCGTCCCAGATGTAATGGTTACTTCTTTGAGAAATTTCTGCTTTTGCTGATAGTTGAAATGATTAGGAATAATTCTCGAGGCTTTGTAGTTGGCTATATCAGCAAACCATGGTCGTTATTAAAGGAGAAATAACTTTTCATCCGGAAATGCTTCAACTATTTCTCTCTCTCCTTTCGTGAATTCTTCGTTGATTAATCATGACAAGTGATCTGCCACAAGGTTATCTTTCCCGCTTTTGTCACGAATTTCGAAGTTAAATTCCTACAAGAGTAGCACTCATCGTATTATCCGTGGCTTGGAGTCAGGTTTATTTAGGAGATATTTGATTGCATCATGATCAGTAAAAACAATAATTTTAGCCCTAATCAAATAACTTCTAAAATTTTCCAATGCAAATACAATAGCTAGCAAATCCTTTTCTATAGTGGCATAGTTAACTTGTGCCTCATTTAAAACTTGGCTAGCATAATGTATTGCATGGAACACATCCTCCTTCCTCTGTCCCAAAACTGCACCAACTGCGTAATCACTAGCGTCACACATCAGTTTAAAAAGTATATCCCAATTTGGTGCAATTATGACACGGGAAGTTACCAAGCAATTTTTTAAAGTTTTGAATGTTTCTAAACAAGATTCATCAAAATTAAAAACAGACTCTTTAAGGAGAAGATTGCAAATAGGCTTAGCTATTTTGGAGAAGTCTTTGATAAAGCGGCGGTAGAATCCAGCATGTCCTAGAAAGCTTCTGATGCCTTTAACATTTGTTGGTGGTGGAAGCTTTTCTATGAGTTATACTTTTGCCTTATCAACTTCTATTCCTTTTCTTGAAATCTTGTGCCCCAAGACAATGCCTTCAGTGACCATGAAATGGCATTTTCCCCAATTTAGTACTAGGTTGGTCTCAACACATCTTTCTAAGATTGTCTCTAGATTCTTCAGGCATAAATCGAAAGAGTCTCCAAATACTGAAAAATCATCCATGAAGACCTCGACGCATTTTCCACCAAGTCAGCGAAAATAGCCAACATGTATCTTTGGATAGTAGTCGGGGCATTGCATAATTCAAATGACATCTTTCTGTATGTGTGGACACCAAAAGGACAAGTGAATGGTGTCTTTTCTTGATCCTATGGATCCACAACAATTTGGTTGTATCTCGAATAACCATCTAAGAAACAGTAGAAGACCCGCCCTGATGATCTTTCCAGCATTTGATCCATGAAGGGCATGGGAAAGTGGTCTTTTCTAGAGGTTGCATTGAGTTTGCGGTTATCTATACATACCCTCCAACCAGTAACAACTCTGTTTTGAATGAATTCATTGTTGTCATTTCAGATTATCGTCATTCCTCCTTTCTTCGGCACCACTTGAACATGACTTACCCATTTACTGTCTGAAATGGGGTAAATTATTCCAGCTTCTAACATTTTCACCACTTCCTTCCGAACAACTTCTTTCATTGTCGGATTAAGCCTTCTTTAGGGTTGAGCTAATAGCTTGAAATCATCCTCCATCAGGATTTTGTGCATGCAGTAAGAAAGATTGATTCCTTTTAAATCTTTCAGAGTCCAAACAATCGCCTGGTGGTGTCTCTCCAATATTTGTACCAGTTTGTTTTCCTCCAAGGTGGAAAGTATGCTGCTGATGATAACTGGTTTGTTGGAGTTGCCATTAAAAAAATACATATTTTAGATGTGAAGGTAACTCTTTCAATTACAGTTCTTGTTCTTTTTTATCATCTCCATTTTGGTTCATTTCGGGAGAAATTTGATTATCAGAAAAAATTCTGATCAATTTTTCCTTTTCTCCATTCTCCAGATTAAGTTCTTGCATCTCCCAAGAGTTATCAGGCTGAGGCTGTTCTGAGCAAATTTCTTCAAGAATGTCGATCTAAAAACATTGCCCCTTATCTCTTGGCTGATGCATTGCTTTGAAAATGTCAAACTGAATTTCATCATTTTCTACTCGAACTATCAATTTGCCATTTTCTATGTGTATCCCCATTTTTGTTGTTCTCATGAATGGACGTCTCAAAATGAGTGAGATTTTTACATATTTGGATATGTCAATTACATCAAAATCTATAGGAATCAAGAATTTATCCACTTTTACCAACACATCTTCTGCAACCCCTTCCAGATATTTGATGGATATCTCAGCTAGTCGTAGAGACATTCTGGTTTATTTTAGTTGTAATCCTTCTATTCTCCTCATTATTGAAAATTGCATCAGGCTAACACTTGCTCCTATATCAACAAGTGCTTTGCCTATAGAAACTTCCCCAATTGTGACTGGAATAGTCACCTAAGTTGGATAACTTCTTTCTCTTGATGGCTCATCTTCTTTGATAGCAGTGCTTTCATGAACTTGGAATAAGTAGGCATTTGCTCCAAGACTTCAGAAAATGGAATACTGATTTGTAATGATTTGAATATTTCCATAAATCTAGCAAATTGCTCTTCCTTCTTAATTTTTGATGGAGCTGTGAGGTAGGGTATTTTTTTTATGAACTAACAAGTATTGATTTTTCTTCCTTTTGTACCCCGCTAGTTTATAGTACATCTATTTTTTTTTTATGTACATCCTTTTCATTTTCTTGTTTTGTTTCTTTTTCCTTTCCAATAACCCCTCCGACCATTTTTCTTTCTCTTGATTCTCCTTATTTTTAATAGCATCATCTATGATTTGTTGATGCTTGTCTGCATGAATTGCTCTAGTATTTCCTCTAGTTTATTTTGAGACTGGTGAGATATTGAGTGGTTATTGATAAAATAAACTGATTGTTGATTGACATAACCATGACACCAAAAGTGTTGTTCCTTCTCCATCTGTTTTGATAATTTTTGTAACTTTTGGTGTAATTTGTTGAGCTTTTGTTGAAACTCTTTTATGAAATTGTCTATTTCAATTTGGATGTTGATATGTTGATCCATTTTCCTAAAATAAAACACCAAAAAGGAAATCTGTCTATTTCCAAAGAAAGATTAGTAAGAAAAGAAAAATATTGTAATTTACACTTTTATACAAATTATAAATTAAATTTGTACAAAAAGTAAAAAGAAATTTTATGCACAATTATTAATGACATAATATGCTATATAAAAAATTTCTATTAAAAGCAATTCCTTAGTAACGACGCGAATTTGTTGAAAGATGTTTTTCGATGCTTAATGATTAGGCAAGTTTCTGATTTATTTTGTTATTGGTTTATTCTTTGCTCGCCATCTCGGCTTTGTTGGAATGCATTCCAATGTTGATATAATGGTTTCAATAATATTCCATTTGATCAAAAACTTAACTTTATTGAATTATTAACAATTTCATATCATCTTGGCTTTGTTGGCAAGAATTCCAACACCTGTATAATGGTATTAATTTAGAAAATTAACACAAGTGATAATGAGTGATATTTATTTCCGTTTTCCTTTATTAATCGGACTACTTCCTTATGGAAGATTGGTAAAGAATAAATAAATAAATAAAGCAATAAATAGTTAGTTGCAAAATTTAAATGACAGAAAATAAATGTTAGTTGCGGAAATGTAAATGTTGAAAATAAAAGTTAGTAGTTAGATCACTCATTATGACTGTGTATTTTTCATTTTCACAAAGATACAATTTATGAATTAAGTCGTACTTTGATTCAGGGTTTCTTTCTTTGTCAACAAATAAATTTATAAGTTAACACTTTAATATTTTACATTTGCATCTTTTTCAAGATTCAATTGTAGTATAATATAGAGTTATGTCGAACCAAAGGAAATTGCATAATAGAAGAAAATCATATAGACATATTATAGAAAAAATAATGATTAAACACTTTTTTTGATGATTTTTGTGTTATGTTGCATAAAAAGTAACAAGGAAGTATGAACTAATATTCACAAATTCTTGAGGAGAAAATTGGTTTGAAATATGGAATTACTTATAGACTCAAATGGTTTAGAAAAACATTAACAAGTTATGTGCTATACTTTCGGTTAATTCCACACACCATTTCTAAATCCTTCAACTAGTGTCCTTGAGTGATAAGATGATTTTCAACCGTTATGTAATACATTAAATGATAGTTAAGTGCCACTCGTCGGAGTAGGTTATCACACCCTACTGTAGGCTCCATTAACATCATTTAGCCTTGAACATAAGTTGCTTAAAATAGATGCTTGATGTGGCAAGTGAATGAAGGTGTAAGTTATACTTTTTAGTTCACTTGCCAACACTTTAAGAATAAGCATTTTTGGATCTTTAAATCAAGTTTTAGGTGTCAAGCTAAAATCGATAAAGAACTTCATTAAGAATCAAAACTTAACCAAAAGTAATAACTTTAATGTATTGATTTCAAAAGATGATACAAAAGAAGAGAAGAAATAACATTACACCATAATCCAAATCAATGTTTAGGAGCATGAGTCATCTATCCAAGGATGAGATGCTTTTGGACCCAAATGAGATTACAAAATTATGTTTTTGTATCACATTTGCCATCTCCTTTCTCCTATTGCATTCTAAGTAAAATTTACAAGAAATTGCCTAGAACAAGATATACAACCGAGACTAGAATTTCTAGAGAGAAGAAGTGAAGAAGAAGAATGAATGTGAAATGAAGTGTTTTGTTTAGGTGTTATGTGATGATTTTTTTTGGATGGAATGGGGGCCTTATTTATAGGCAACCAGGTCACTGTCTGGCTCACTTACTTGCCCATGCTAGGCGCACCAAACCCTTCAGCATGGGTTTGGTCCATGACTAAGTAGCTTACTCAGCTACTTGGTGTTGACTCACCAAAGCTAGTTGTGAGCTACTTGACCAGGCTATTGTGGGCTACTCTGAAAAGTGCTCAGGGGCCTTATCAAGTGAGGTCATGCATGATGTCAAGGTTGTTTGGTGGCCAAGTAAAGTTGACCCCATGCTGGGTCCAGCCCACCTAGTTGCTTATGTGGCCACGTTAATTTGCCCACTTGAGCAACTTGTCCTGCTCTGGCTAGGTGTGTGGTTCCAACTAGGCGATCCCAAGGTCGTTGAGCTGCCTGCTTCAGCAGGTTGGCTTGTTCCAGTCTTGAGTCTGACTGTGTAAAGCTTGTGCATGACTGAGCCAAGTTGGTGCCAGGCTAGCTGGGCGGTGGTGAATGTCCACACCAGGTTGCTTAGTGAGCAGCATCATGTGTGCATCAAAATGGCTTATGTGGACACTTTATTGCTTGACTATATATATATATATTTTATTCTTTTTCTTCTCTTCATTTTTCCAAGAAACTTCACACAAAGATTTGGAAAAGAGTTGGACAAAAATATAAAATCAAAATATGACAATTTATCTAAAAAGTGTTGAATTAAGTTGGTTTTGCATAATTTGCATAAGATAAGTGTCATGAAAAGTAGGTATTTCTTTCACTTATCAATCTACAATGATTTGTATTGGTATTCTTTGATGATATACTTATCTATAGTAGTCATTTAGATGATCATTTAGTTCATTTGCGTGTCATTTTGGACCTAATAATTACTAATTAGTTTTATTCCAAGCTTTCCAAGTGCTCTTTCAGTGTTGCATCTATGACTTATCTCGGGCATATTATCACAGTAGGCGGAGTCACACTAGACCCCGATAAGATCTAAGCCATGGTGGATTGGCCTCCACCCCATTTTCTAACGGCTCTTAGGGGTTTCCTGGGCCTCACGGGTTTTTATTGAAAGTTTGTTTGTCATTATGCCTCTCTCGCTTCTCCCCTCACCGACTTATTAAAACTACAACAATTTACATGGTCTACACTTGTACATTCCACCTTTACAATTCTAAAGACAACAATGACAACAACACCAGTATTGCAACTTCCAGATTTCTCGGCACCCTTTGCTGTTGAGACTGATACATCCGCTGTGGCCATCAGAGTAGTCCTATCTCAGAAAGGTCATTCATTTGCTTACTTCAGTAAGATGTCCTCCAAGATGCAACACGCATCCGCCTATGTCCGATATATGTTTGCCGTGATCGAATCTGTTAAGAAATAGAGACAATACTTGTTAGGTAAACATTTTACTATTTATATTGATCAAGAAAATTTGCGACACTTGATGACTCAAGGGTTTCAAACACCAGAAATGGGCAACCAAATTAATTGGATTTTAGTATATAATCAAGTATAGAAATCGGGTTGCAGACGCCTTATCTCGACGTTGTAGTGAGGATACTCCCATCCTGGTAGCCTTGTCTTCATCATTTCCATAACTTATTGATCGTCTACAGAATTTTTTTTATTCACCAGAGGGGCATGCAATCATAAACAAATATGAATCAGACTCTAATGTGAACAAATAGTATCATTTTTCACAAGGCATATTATTCTACAACGGGCGCATTTTTATACTTGATTTGGAGAACCTGTGTTTGTCTCTCATCAATGAATGCCATGATACTCTAGTAGCGGGTCACTCGGGTTGGAAGGCCACCCTTTCCCAAATATCTGCTTCTTGCTCATGGCCTGGAATCACTAAACATATCAAGGTTTTTGTTCGTCACTATTTTGTCTGCGAAACTAACAAGTACCTACCAAAGAAATACCAAGGATTTTGTGACTCATTTACCAATGTCACATGGACATACCGTGATTTGGATGATTGTGGGCATACTCACAAAATATGCGCATTTTATAGCACTTCTAACCAAATTTACAGTCGAGGGCCTAACTTACCGATTTCTTGATGAAATCTGTCGACTTCATGGAGTTCCAAAGACTATTGTCTCAGACCTTGATAAGCTATTTCTAAGCACCTTCTACAAGGAGCTTTTCAAGTTGTTGGGTACTACACTATGCTAAAACACAACATATCATCCTCAATCGGATGGACATACTGAGGTAGTAAATCAAGGGTTACAAACTTACCTACGATGTCTAACAGGATCACATATGAAAAAGTGGTTCCCCTGCCTTCCCTTGGCTCAGTACTAGTACAATACAAATCATCATTCTTTCATTCAACTCTCCCCTTTTGAAGCCTTGTATGGACGAGCTCCCACAGGCCTCAATGATTACCTGCCTGACACCACAACAAACTCAAAAATTCAACATAAACTACATATGAGAGCTAAGTTATTATCTACTCTTTAAAAATATCTAACACATGCACAAAAGAAGATGAAATAACAAGATGACACAAGAAGATATGATATTACCTTCAATCCACGGGATTGGGTGTTGTTATGATTACAACCCTATCGACAGCAAACAGTTTTTTGACGACCTTCCAAAAAGCTCTCTAGACGATTCTTCGGGTCGTTCAAGATTATTTGGCGGATCAGTAGTGTGGCATATGAATTTGCGTTACCCGACCACTCACGGGTTCACCCCGTCTTTCACGTATCTGCTCTAAGGCGTTTCTATGGCCAACCACGAGAGACCACCGTTCCTTTCACCTTAGACGAAGAGATGGACTTTTCGGGACAAACAGAATCGTCCCCAAATGGAGGACAAGATGCCCCAGTGATGAAAGACACACCCACATGGGCTAGATACAAAACAAAACCGTCCCTGTAAGTGCATTTGGGAGATTCGGTGATGAAAAACAAGAGTAGAGAAGGAAATACCACGATGGTGCAAGGTCCACTCCAAAATGTTAGAAATGAAACAACAACCTCACTTGGAGTGCTTGTGGCTGATTCAGTGAGTAAGAAGAACAAAAAAGTGAGGAAGAGAAATGAGAAGAACCATGAAGAAGAGGGTTTAGTGATGTGAGAAAAAAATTAGAAGTGTAGAGGAAGAAGAGTGAGCACGCTGAGGGAACATCGGAAAAAAATATGGTAAATGAATTGAATGAGAGTAATAATGCTATTAATTCTCCACTTCATTCCCCAAGTACAACACTTCAGGTTCCCAATTTGGCTCCATCTCAACCGTGTGATATGTTAGTTTCATCTAGGCCGTCAGATACAATTCTCTTTCCTGAATTAATTATTCTCACTTAGCCATTGACTTTAATCACATCCTTGGGCAGTGCGCAGAAGCATGTAGTAGTGGCCAAACAATCTCGACCCTTGATGGAAGATTCAAATTTTAAATTTCCCCTCATCCCACCATCAATTAATGAAGATATTAAATTGCCACCTACCATACTGGTTGGATGTGACTCATCAATGACCACTCATTGCACACCATTCTTTCCTAACACAGTTTTGGATGACTCTACAAACCTTGTGGACAAGGGTTTTCATGAAGAGATGGACAATGATAGCAAATCTAAGATAGAAGGCCCAACTTGGCCCAAAAGGAACATACAAAAGTCTAGGTAGCTTGCATATTATATTGAAGATATTTTATTGTGTTTTCATTCTTTAATTTTAATTAAAATATTGGGCCAAGTATGTAAGCCCAGTGCAGTATGGAAACCCTAAAAACTACTTGAAAGGTGTATATGTAGTCTGTTGCTGCAGAAAAGAAGGAATTAATGAAATATTATTCAATGTTTTCTTTGTTTGCTTAAGTTAGTATAATTCACTGCAGATTATCCTCTAATCCTCTAGAAAATTCCATAACAACTTACTACAAAGTTCGTACTACCTCAACATTTTTTCTTAGAAAATTTGGTACTCAAACTTTTGTAATCGTGCAACGGTAGTTGTTCCATCAAAATTGTATAGAGAAACCAATAGAAGGAGCTTACATGGCTAAGAGCTAGTATAGTCATGCCACTACCTTCTATAAACTAATTCCTAAAATCAAACTTACCAAGTCAATGTTGTATTACAACTAAAGATCCTAACTTCTGGAAGTTACTTAACACCCAAAAAAGTAAAAACCTAGACTTTTAAGTTAATTGAAAGATATCCGAAGAGAGATAATAATTGAAAAAAATAAAAACACAACTTCCACCATATATTTATATTATCATTATTAATATTTACAAATTAGACAAAATTAATAATAAAATAAGAGCCATAAAGCTTTGTATAACACGAAATTGAATAACCACAATTTAAAAATTTAATAATTTAAAACTTCCAAAGAATATAGAAGAAACCCATAATAGAAGATGACAAAATGGCTTACGAGGATACCGATGATAAAAAATGTTTCAACGCTGAAATCTCTGCTTGTTTGAAAAATGCATGTTTTAGATCAGATCTAGAACTTTAGTATTATGGGCAAACTCTGACAATAGTTGTGAGAATCCAAACATGTTCAAAAATATATCAATCTTCCCTTTTAAGACTTTTATCTCCCTGCTTGGTGGAAAATGATGTTTATGTTTTATAGTAAAGACCTTGGGCTCCAGGTTCTAGCATTTGAGATGCATTTAAATGTTTGACACGAAGATCGTGTGGTGTTGATTTAGGCATTTTGGACATCTGACCACCAAGGACAGTGTCGGTCAATTAAAACGAGTAGTGGAATGAATGTCATTCAATTTACTTTCAACCAATTTGGCCAGCCCAGTGACATGACTAATAGAAGTAGGTTGTAAAATAACCAGCTCTTTACTAATTCCAGGCTTTAATCTAGATAAAAATCAATTTTAACATTATTTTAGGTGAGAACCCTACCACTTTGTTATAGAGGCATTCAAAGCGGCCTTAATATTGAACAATAGATCCCAATTGTTTACGCTTGAATTGTTCAGCCTGGTGGTTAGCGTATGACGAAAGTCCAAAATGTTGTTGGAGGTCCCTAGTAAATGCTTCCCAACTTGGTAACTTGTGGTTTTGAAACATCTAATTATACCAGCCGGGTGCATCATCTTCCATAGAAAAGGGCATCAGTTCCATCCGTTGTCTAGGAACAATTTGGTACAAATGAGAAAATTGTTTTGCCTAAAATATCCAATCCAAGAGTTAGATATATCAGAAGGTTGGAGGTTAAGTTTTGGGGGTTTAAAGTTAGGGTAAGCATTAGTGGTGGTTTTAGAATGTGTAGAGTGATGGGAATGTGGGTTAGGTGTTTGAGAGAACCCATGCGGGGGATCCCATTAGTATCATGTTGGATGGTAGTTTAGGTTAGATCATTGATTTTATGTTTGAAATCACAGATTGTTATTCTTTATGCCTAGAATTCATTGTTTGTTGCAGTAAGTCCTATCGGGCAGTAAAATGAAACTCTATGGATGCAAGATCCTCTATAGGTTGAGGTGCGGGTTTGGGAGGCATGATGAAGGAACATGAAAGCACCAATTTGATATGGTGTTAAAAAATAAAATAGCAAAAATAAAGTTGAGCAATGTTCTAAGTTTTTCATAGCTGCTACTAGAAGTATTCTAATCTTTGAATACAAATTAGAAACCGTAAGAACATTGTTAACCATAAACTTGTCAACATCTTAGGCTAGAAATTAAAGATATTAAAATAGGACATGATAATTCATCAAAATAAAATCTTTCATCTGGATTAGAGTGTGTTTTTCTCTTTTCTCAGTTGGGCCAATATTATTGTTTGTTGAAGTTGGGCCTAAGCTCCTTTCACAATTCTATCTCCAATTTGACCTAGGATTCGTTCCTCTATTTTTGTATATATATTATTTGTGTCAAAATTGCCCTTAGGGCAATGGTTAACCGTTTAGAAGTGTGAAATCAACATGAAAATAATATATTTTATAAAATGGGATTATTATTTTTAATTTTTGAAAATTGATTTTGTATTGTTGGATTAGTTAATCATTACCCTAATAATGTTTATCAAAGTCTATGCAGAGATTCTCATATTTGGAAAAGAAATTGTTGGGAGAGTTACTAATGAACCCCAAGAGATTTAGCTATCAGCTTTTTTTTAATGAAAGTGCCAATGCACTCAAATTATATTAATAAAGCACCACATATAATGAGTTTCATGTTTTTGAACCTATAGTTTGGAAGATCCAACAAGTTTCTATAAAATTCATAGTGGATGAAAGAAGGAATGACATTCCACCAAGTGAAATTCTTTGAATTGACACCAAACTTAACAAGCTTATCCGCACAAGCGTTGCCTTCTCTATAAATGTGAGAGACATGAAAATTCATGTTGGATAAAGTTGTTCTGCATTTACATCATTGAGCAGCAAGCTTCCAAGGCACCTCTGCCCCCCCCTAAACATATCCACGATTAGAGAGGAGTCACATTCTAACCATAACGAGTTCCAGCCTTTCTGTTTAGCAAACTCTACTGCCGTCAAAGCTGCTCTAAATTCGGCATAAAGAGCATCCTTTATGTCCAAGTAATCAGCATAGCAACCCATAAAAGTACCATTATGATTTCTAAGGATTCCAGCCCCAACAGCCTGACCCGGAGAACCAAAAGCTGCACCATATGTATTTGCTTTGATCCATCCTATAGGAGGACTCTGCCAAGTGACTTCCACCATCTTAGGACTCTGTTTGATATTCAGTTGAATGTTCAGACTACACATGATTGAGACCTCCCTAATGGTTGAATTGGAGCAAGCCGAAACTAACTTTCCAGACAAGGCAATGTCCACCTTAATGTTGGATATGATTCTGCTAGTGATTATGTTTCTGTCCTCAAACCTGCTTTTGTTTCTAGCATACCATACGCCACTTATTGCCAGAATGCCTGAGTTGGAGAAAGTTTCCTGAAGTTGAGGGCTCCAACCATGGTTGTATGAATCAAGGAGCTCCTGAACAGAGTTATTTTTGATTGTGCAAGAGAATATTGTGCCAATCCAATTCCAAATTTGTGCAGCTAGAGGGCAAGAAAGAAAAATATGATTAGACGACTCATAGGTTGACTTGCATATGCTACACCAAGAAACTATGTGGCAACCTCTTCTCTGCAGATTGTCATCAGTAGGCAGTCTTTGGTGGATCCATCTCCAAACAATGAAGGATTTAGTAGGAGGAATAGCCTTAGACCAAATAAGCTTGAACCATTTTTGCTTCATGTTAGTTGGGTTGCAATGAAGATAGGCTTGTTTGGAGGTGAGAATGCCATCACCAGAATGCTGCCATACTATTCTATCAATAGAGTTTGATCTGCAAGTTTTTGTAATATGCTTGGCTATTTCAGGGTACAAAATTTTAATGGACTTTGGAATTACCCATAAGTTATCCTCAATGAAGTCAGAGACCTTTGCATGAAGGATTGAGTGCCACTCTTCAGGGAGTTGCAGAGATTGAATTAGAGGAGCACCTAACCAATTGTCCTTCCAATAATTAGTATTTTTACCATCCCCTATAAGACATAAAGAGTTGCTCTGCATCATTGCCCAGTTCTGTTTAATACCATGTCATATTGAAGATTTGAAGTATCTTGTTGCTTGGTTGAAATGAGATCCAAATCTCTCCCTATAAAAGTAGGCCCAGTCTTGACAAGAGGAAAGCATCAACCAAGACAATCTGAGAAGGCTAGCTTTATTCATCATTTTCATAGATCTTAGACCCAGACCTCCCTCAGGAGTTGTTGTGCAGATTCTCAACCAGTTTACAGTGCATAATTTCTTGACCTCACAATCACCAGCCCAGATAAAATTCCTGATTTTTCTATCCAAATTCTTAATGAGTTGGGCAGACCAAGCATAAAAATGGAATGAGTAAGCTAACATACCATGTATCACAGATTTGATAAGCTCAACTCTGCCCATTATAGTAAGGCAAGAACCTTTCCACTTAGCAAGTTTTTGCACCATTCTATCTGCTATAGGTTGCATGTGTATTCTCCTCGGTTTCCCCTTAGACAGAGGAATACCAAGATAAGTGAAAGGCAAGAGGCCATGGGAGTAACCCAAATAAGAGGATAACAAAACCACTTTCCTAGGAGAATTGTTAGATGTGTAGAACTTGCATTTGGAAGCATTGATATGTTGACCAGAATAATCAGCATAGTCAGAGATAAGATTATTAAGGCACATAATTTCTCTCTTGATGCCTTTGCAGAAAATGAGAATGTCATCAACATATAACACATGGCTAGGAGTTTGCAATCTTCTAGGACCAGAAATAAGAGTAATTTTGCCCTCAGCCACAAGATTAGCCAACCCTCTATTAAACACCTCTTCAGCAATGCAAAACAACAAAGGGGATAAATGATCACCTTGTCTCACCCCCCTCTTACAACTGAAAAAACCAACCTTCTGCCCATTGATACTGATAGAAAGCCTAGCAGATTGCAAGATCACCTCAATCCAGTTGATGAATTGTTGGTTGAAACCAAAAGCCTTTAAAGTTTTAAGGAGAAAATCCCAATCAAGAGTGTCAAAAGCTTTCTTGATATCCAACTTAACAATCATATTACCACCAAAAGTTTTGTAATCCAAAAGGTTTGTTGCTTCTGATGCAAGACAAACACAATCCATTATGTGTCTATCCTTTAAGAATCATCTTTGCTGAGGAGAGATGATTTTAACAGAAATATTTGAAAGTCTATCAGCAATTACTCTTGTTATGATTTTGAATTGACAATTAGCCAAAGCAATAGGTCTGAAGACTTCAATTTTGTTAGCACCCGGAGATTTAGGGATAGGAATGATAGTATTTGAATTCATGTTGGGCAGAACCCAACCTTGAGAGAAAAACTGAAGAACAGAATTGAAAACATCTACCCCTACTATATCCCAATAAGTTTGATAGAAACAGGCACCAAATCCATCAACACCAGGAGCCCCTTCACTTTTCATAGCAAAAACAGCCTTCTTGATTTCATCCGTAGAAGGCTTGTTAGTTAGCATTGTATTATCAGCTTCAGAGACCAAAGAAGGAATAGAGGATTGAATCAAATCAGAAGCCAATGTGATATTATCAATGGCAAAAAGATCTTGGAAATAATTCAACACATGCCTACTAATGTCATCATTGTTTGTAAGAATTGTGTCCCCATCATTAAGTAAGTTCAAAGAATTGGTGCTCTGTCTAATTTTAGTGGTTCTATGAAAGAAAACAATATTCCTCTCACCATTGACATGCCAATCACATCTAGCTTTTTCTTTCCAGAATAATTCCTCCATATTAAGGGCCTGCATCAGATTTTTTTGGGCCTCTTCTTTATGAATCTCCTGATCCTCCTGATTACCTGCATTCTAGATGGTTTCCAAAGATGTTAACATTCCAACATTGAAGCTCTTTTTTAAGCAATTTGAGCTTTTGAGACAAGATGAACATATGACAACCAACAATTGTGGTGTTCCAGGTATCAGCTATGACTCTTTTACAATCCATATGAGAAGACCACATGCTATGAAACTTGAAAGATTGAATCCTTTTTTGAGTCTGCAAATCAGAACAGAGCAATATTGGATGATGATCAGAGGCGACTCTTGGCAAAGTACAACAACATGTTCTAGACCATAAATTAAGCCACTCCTCATTACAAAGGCTTCTATCAAGTCTTTTCTCAGTTAGAGCCATACTTCTTCTCCTATTAGACCTAGTGAAAAAATGCCCCGAAGTGTTCAGATGGACAAGCTTTGAACTATCAGAAAATGTTTTGAATTCCTCAGAGGGAAGTCTAGCTGGCAATCTTGCCCCTTTGCACTCATGAGCCCCAAGAACCACATTAAAGTCACCAATACAACACCAAGGACCAGGATTGGCTTGAATTAGGGAACTAATATCCAACCAGAGAGCCCTTCTTTGTATGTAATTAGTGTGAGCATAAACTGCACTAATATTGAAAACATATCCGTCAAGGTTGATTGCCATAACAATCAATTGAGAAGTATTAGAAATGACCACAGGGTTGAGCCCAATTTTGAAAAAATTCCTCAAAGGTTTGGCAATAAATCATTTCTCTCATTAACTGCAAAAGGAACCAGATGAAGGTCACTCCAAAACTTATTGTTTATTGAGTTTATATTGATTAAAGGCTCAACCAGAAACAAAAGATTCGGCTTATGACTATGACATAACTGCTTAATGACCAACCTTGTAGGGAGGTTGCCCAATCCTCTGCAATTCCAGAAGATGATCTTCATTGCACACTTTTAGCATGACCACCCCTATGGGTGAAGTGAATTCTATCCTGGCTGCCTTTCCTTCTCAGTTTTTTCTTTTGAGCTCTGCTCATAATAGGTGTGAAATTTCTTTCTTCAACCTGGTCTTCCTCATCAGTTTCCTCCTCACCCCATAATCTGCCCACAATTCTCAAATCATTTGCAGTCGTAGAGTTAGCTATGTCACCAGTTTCCTTTACTACAAACTCCTCCTCTGATTCCAAATGAGGATTAATATTCACTTCATGCTTAGAAGATTCAGGGGAAGTTTCATGCACGACTTCCATATTATTGTTGTTGCTCAAGATAGGAGTATCCTCCACTCTTTCCAAATTTTGCAGATTGACATCTTCCCTGTTGTCAATGTCCAAATCTATAATCAAGTCATTCACCTTAACCTGATCAGGAGATGTGGATTTCTGATTATTTTGCTTAGTTTTTGCTGGTTCATCAGTAGCTGATTTCTTGGAAACTCTCCTACATTGATACACTGCATGACCAATTGCATTGCATCCTGAGCAGATTTGTGGCAAATTTTCATACTCAATACCCACGAAGAAGGAAAATCCTTCTCTTTCAACCAATATTTGATTAGGTAGATCCGCTTTGAGATCTATCTCCACCAAAACCTTTGAAAAGTGTCCAAATGACCTATTGCTTATTGCACCATTTAGAGAGATAGGAATACCAACTCCTCCAGCGATGGAGAAAATTATTTTTGGGCTCCAATATTCTTGGGGTAACCTAGTAATCCTTATCCAACTCTGTGAGTGAGTTTGTTTTTGAAGATTTGGGTTGAAATTCGGGGTCCATAGGAACAATCTTAAAATACCCGGTTTGAGATTTCAAGTACCTATGGAACAAATCTTCCTCAAGTCCTCCAAGGATGAGAAGGAGAACTCATAGAAGCCTTTTCCTAATGAGAGCATACTCCAGTTGCCTATCATGTTCCACAGAGAGCTCAGTTTGTCTTTCAGCTCCAGGAACTTCATTGGAGTATCTCCCTTGGAGACGATGATTCTGCCATGTA
Organism: Lupinus angustifolius; assembly: GCF_001865875.1. Classification (NCBI taxonomy): domain Eukaryota; kingdom Viridiplantae; phylum Streptophyta; class Magnoliopsida; order Fabales; family Fabaceae; genus Lupinus; species Lupinus angustifolius. The sequence goes on from NC_032024.1 coordinate 6,408,530, forward strand.
AGTGTGATTTGCATCTTTGTAAACCTGCTTGATATTCCGCCTCTGGTATTTTGATGGCCACTGCATCTCCCTTGATGCAAGGATGGGGAAGTTGTGACAAAGCTATATCACATGTTTGACCCAAGGCTTGAGCGAACATTTTCTTCATGGAGAGTGGTTCTTTTCCTTCTCCCTCGACTCTAGACTTCTGTTGCTTAGCTCCCTCCAAAAAGCTCCAAGGGATGAAATTAGTTGGCATGATGTACAAGTATCTCCAAGAATGTTGGAAAGTTCAAAACCCTAGCAGAGCACCATCAAAACCCTAGCATATATCCATGACTATCAGCTTAGATAACATAATGAATAGATACATTGATTAAAGTAACAAATAATTACTAACGTCTAAAAGAGTAACTTTTAAATAACAAATATTAGAATTAAATAGTTTTTTGGGTACATAGAATTAAATAGTTTCAGCAATAGAAAATACATATTTATGTGACACTATAATTTTACGTTTACAATATATGAATTTTGTTATTCTCAGTTCGTAGGGATGAGTTTACCATAAAAGATATGTTATCTTGAAAAACTAAATACAAAATCATTTACTTATTTAAATTGACCATTTCCCAAGATTGTATATCTACTCTTGGCTTATGAATTCCCAATTAATTTATAATTCTAAACTAACTTATAATCTCATAACTGATTTATAGTTCCGAATTTATTTATAAACTAGTTGTACCAAATATAGCAAAAGGAGGATTTATAAGGACAGCTAATGTAGAAGCACGAAAAATACGTAATTCATATCTTGAGAGAATGTGAAAGCATGAAAATGCGTAATCCATATCTTTAACTTCATAAAGGAGGATTTAATACCACATTCACGTTACTTTAATTGAAGATTATAGAATAAAAAACATCACAAATAAAATTAAAATATGCACCAACGTGTGGTGTAGATTGTAAGAATAAGCATGTGGTGTAGATTCACATTGATATTGTTGGGAAATTCATAATCAAATTCCTTGGTATAGTGATACAAAATGAGAATTTACAAAGCGAAAAGTGAATAAATAAAATAAAGAAAAAGTAGATGAATGATATGAGAATTTTATTGTATATAAATCTCATAAAAAATTAAACAACCACGTGACCTAATCTGGAAATATATTCACTATATAAAATAGGATTACAATATTTGTCTATCTCACTCTGTTGCTGCAGCGGAAATGATTGTTCTGTAGCGTTGACCATAAACAATCAAATAAAGGTATATAATAAATAGAAGAGAAGAAACAAAATAATTTAGTAACGAGGTTCGACCAATTGCGCCTACGTCCCTGGGAGCGCTGAGCGGCTACCAAGATATTACTAGATAATAAAGATTACAAACCCTAGCACACCCAAGTGTCCAAGTATTCATGAGTGTTTCTATTTGGTGCTTATATCTAGTGTACATTATAACAATGGACTTGAGTCTAATATATAACATTGATAATCGACTCTATTCTAATACTAGGCAATGTGAGACTTCATACAATAGCATATTTCAAAGATTCCCAACAATCTCCACCTTGATTGAAATAGATGAATATATTGAACCTTAAGAAATCTATACAAGAATCTCCACCTTAGCGAATATATGACTCCACCTTGCTCAATGCCTAATTCTCTTTAACAACTCCTCCACCTAAGAGACTTCTCCCCTACAGCATAGACCTTCTGAGTATCCTTGACGATATTACCAAGAGTTTAGCTCTCCAAACTTCTAGTGCACCTTCCCAAGAGCATACTCCAGTTGCCTATCATGTTCCACAGAGAGCTCAGTTTGTCTTTCAGCTCCAGGAACTTCATTGGAGTATCTCCCTTGGAGACGATGATTCTGCCATGTAAGTGTGATTTGCATCTTTGTAAACCTGCTTGATATTCCGCCTCTGGTATTTTGATGGCCACTGCATCTCCCTTGATGCAAGGATGGGGAAGTTGTGACAAAGCTATATCACATGTTTGACCCAAGGCTTGAGCGAACATTTTCTTCATGGAGAGTGGTTCTTTTCCTTCTCCCTCGACTCTAGACTTCTGTTGCTTAGCTCCCTCCAAAAAGCTCCAAGGGATGAAATTAGTTGGCATGATGTACAAGTATCTCCAAGAATGTTGGAAAGTTCAAAACCCTAGCAGAGCACCATCAAAACCCTAGCATATATCCATGACTATCAGCTTAGATAACATAATGAATAGATACATTGATTAAAGTAACAAATAATTACTAACGTCTAAAAGAGTAACTTTTAAATAACAAATATTAGAATTAAATAGTTTTTTGGGTACATAGAATTAAATAGTTTCAGCAATAGAAAATACATATTTATGTGACACTATAATTTTACGTTTACAATATATGAATTTTGTTATTCTCAGTTCGTAGGGATGAGTTTACCATAAAAGATATGTTATCTTGAAAAACTAAATACAAAATCATTTACTTATTTAAATTGACCATTTCCCAAGATTGTATATCTACTCTTGGCTTATGAATTCCCAATTAATTTATAATTCTAAACTAACTTATAATCTCATAACTGATTTATAGTTCCGAATTTATTTATAAACTAGTTGTACCAAATATAGCAAAAGGAGGATTTATAAGGACAGCTAATGTAGAAGCACGAAAAATACGTAATTCATATCTTGAGAGAATGTGAAAGCATGAAAATGCGTAATCCATATCTTTAACTTCATAAAGGAGGATTTAATACCACATTCACGTTACTTTAATTGAAGATTATAGAATAAAAAACATCACAAATAAAATTAAAATATGCACCAACGTGTGGTGTAGATTGTAAGAATAAGCATGTGGTGTAGATTCACATTGATATTGTTGGGAAATTCATAATCAAATTCCTTGGTATAGTGATACAAAATGAGAATTTACAAAGCGAAAAGTGAATAAATAAAATAAAGAAAAAGTAGATGAATGATATGAGAATTTTATTGTATATAAATCTCATAAAAAATTAAACAACCACGTGACCTAATCTGGAAATATATTCACTATATAAAATAGGATTACAATATTTGTCTATCTCACTCTGTTGCTGCAGCGGAAATGATTGTTCTGTAGCGTTGACCATAAACAATCAAATAAAGGTATATAATAAATAGAAGAGAAGAAACAAAATAATTTAGTAACGAGGTTCGACCAATTGCGCCTACGTCCCTGGGAGCGCTGAGCGGCTACCAAGATATTACTAGATAATAAAGATTACAAACCCTAGCACACCCAAGTGTCCAAGTATTCATGAGTGTTTCTATTTGGTGCTTATATCTAGTGTACATTATAACAATGGACTTGAGTCTAATATATAACATTGATAATCGACTCTATTCTAATACTAGGCAATGTGAGACTTCATACAATAGCATATTTCAAAGATTCCCAACAATCTCCACCTTGATTGAAATAGATGAATATATTGAACCTTAAGAAATCTATACAAGAATCTCCACCTTAGCGAATATATGACTCCACCTTGCTCAATGCCTAATTCTCTTTAACAACTCCTCCACCTAAGAGACTTCTCCCCTACAGCATAGACCTTCTGAGTATCCTTGACGATATTACCAAGAGTTTAGCTCTCCAAACTTCTAGTGCACCTTCCCATACCGCCATCAAATGGAACACGCCGCCTAACCACCTATTGCTAGGAAGTCTTTTGATATATTGGAACTTCTACATAAAAGTTCACCAACAATCATCCTCTTCAATACTCAATCAAACTGAATCTTGGAGCTTCCTTGGAGAGCCTCAACCACTACCATCGTTGTCTAGTCCGACAATCATAGTTCAACAGAACTGTCATAATCCACCATAAGAAGTATACCCACAACATACACCTTGCGTCAATGTCAACCAATGCTCATGTCAAACCTTTTCATCCAAACCAATGTCCATGTCACTCCTTGCATCTCTACCAGTGCATGTGCTATATCTTGCATCCAAGCCAAAGCATGTGTTACACTCTACATCAAAGTCAACAGCGCCTCTGTGCTTTTATGGATATGCTAATAATTAATATTCTTCACTATGACGTCCTAGACACGCCATTAGAATATTTCACTTCTCATCTAAAATGAGATCATTCTTCCAACATCTAGAGAGATATTATACGCACCTGACTCAAGGTCAAACTCAATACATGAGTCCCTATCTTTACCTTGATCCTAATCTAGTGCATGAACTTTAGGGATTCTGGATCAACACGTACGTCGCCCCACCACAGTTTCACCATGTTTTCTTCTCCTTCAACTCAACTACTCTATCTATGTCAGTATCTTTAATGCACCTTGTCTAGCCATCACACCTTCACTCTCTTTAGTTATTATCTGACGTCTGGGCTAAGAGTCATCTACCAATTGGCTCTGATACCAATTGTTGGTGCAACGGAAGCGATCGTTGTGCAGTGTTAGCCCCAAACAATCAAATAAAGGCATATAATAAATAAAAAAGAGGAAATAAGAGAATTTGGTAACGAGGTTCGACCAATTGTACCTACATCCTCGGGAGCGCTGAGCGACTACCAAGATATTACTATAGACTAAGGATTATAAACCCTAGCACACCCATTGGCCCAAGTGCCCATGAGGTGTTTCTATTTGGTGCTTATATCTAGTGCACATTATAACAAGGGACTTGAGTCCAATATATAACATTGATACTCTATTCTATTCTAACACTAGACAATATGGGACTTCATACAATAACATATTTCAAACATTCCCAACACACTTTATGAGGATATCACTCAAACTCACCCAAAATGGATGGAATAGAAGCTCTCTAGTCTCTCACTAGGAATACTAGTTTCACACTATGGTGGATATCAACTCCACCCTTACTCTTTGTGTTGCACTTCTCCCTTGTTTGTACATTTATTCTTCACAATTTCCATTTATATAGTAAAGAAGTGGAAGGACACTCAATAATAAAGACATAGTGGTGATGAACTTTTGTCATATATTTAATTTAAACATCTTGAAAATATTACTTTGACTTTCTATGTTGCACTATATAATCTTTAAGAATGAATGAATAATTCCAAGATTTTTGAAAGACCATCATTGAATGTTTTCAATATTCATTGGTCATGCTCTCGCATCAATCAAAAAGGATTCACAACACACATTATTTTAATACACAATTATAGTATAAAAAACATGACAATTAAAATTCAATGAACACCTACCAAATTACAATTCAGTGTCATGGAAAATATGGATCAACATGTGGTGTAGATTGTAAAAGTAAACATGTGGTGTAGATAGTAAGAATAAACAACTATAGTATAAAAAAGGAACCAACACCATCTCCTTATAGACAATTTTATTATTTTTATATTTACGGGCAAAAATATTATTTTATTATATATAAAAAATATAATTGTCACATTATGTTGTTTTTTTAATTTTATTTGCTTCTCCAATATTGAAAAGACAAGTATTAAAAAAATAACATGATATAACACTTTTATCTTTTTATATACAATAAAATAATACTTTTATCAATAAAAAAGAAAAATAAACTCTCATCTTTAGTATCGGGGTCACCTTCCAAATTTCAATTCAATGTGATGTAAAACATGCAGGAACATGTGGTGGAACATGTGGTGTAGCTTGGAAGAATAAACATGTGGTGTATATAGAATTTGCACTCTTTGGAGACGTTTACAATGTTATTCAAACATATTACGAAAATAATTGTTTTGTTGAATCAAGAATCTTAAATTCTATAAAGATAACTTTTTTTTATGCAAACCTTTAAAATGTTATTCAAATATATTGTGAAAATATATTTTTTATGAAACAATTTATTCAGACAAATTGCACTTTTCATTCATCTTATATTAATATATTAGTTTTTTAGCCTATGCGGTAGGTGTATATATTAAAGGCTAATAAATACTTCATTAACTCACAAGAATAAAATATCTCCTGTAATAATCAGATAAGTTATCTCATTCAGCCACTAAAATCATGACATACATTCTATTTAATCATCTTCTACGAAAATATTTTTTGAACTAAACAAAACAGTACATGCATCATACTTTTATTAGGTAGACAAGACAATTTATCTTCTAATATGATCATATATTTTATTCTCTTAACTCAGATATCCTTTTGTAAAAGTAACATAATTAAAACAATATTTAATTATTAGCAATTCTTTTGTTTATAAATTGTTTCTATAATTCATATTTGAGTATCATCATTTAGTTCGATAAATGATATTGGAGTACTAACATCCTTTGTACGTGATTTGTCCTATCACTATGCCGCTGTCACTACTTTGTCGTCATCCCAAAAATTCAAAACTCTAATTAGCTATCTCTATCTTCTTTTGTGTGACATCTTTTATAGTATTCATTATTTTCTTTTAACCACCCATTTTCAAATTCCTTGTAACAACCATCTAAATAAACATACAACAATATGCACCGACACAACAACTCACTTTTTTGTAATGAATTATGTTAGAGTGATTTCTTTTTTATCGACAATCATTTCGATAGTAATTATATCAATGAATTCTTTTCTCACCGATGATAATTCCAATGATATCTTTTTTCTCATCAATGAATATGTTAGTAATAACTTATTTTCTCAATGACAATCATTCAGTGAATGATTATATTAATGGTTTTTCTTCTCACTATCAATCTTTTTAATAATGTTTCTTTTATCCTAGTGGTAAATTATATGAGTATTTACTTATTTAAAAATAGTCGATGATCATTCTGATGGTCATTATACCTTCAAAATTTATAGTTTACAACACATTTCCAACAATTATTTTTAGCCAATATAATTATTATGTTATTTTTAATTGTAAATAAATTATTTGTAACAAACTTCAAGCTTACCAAGTTTTAACTTGGTGAATTGTGTTATAAGATATTTGGAATGATAGAATATTATCTTATGTAGGATTTACTTCATTTCAATTTATATGAATTTATCTATAATTTTTATTATTTTGTTTGATATTATTTATATTGTTATTATCTTATTGAAATTTTCCTATATAATAAACTACTTAAAATAACTTATACTTTCTTTAACTATTAGATTTTAAATTTCTACAACATATAGGATTTTCTCATATATCTTCAATTTCAATGCGGGAACAAATTGTGTAGTGGAGTGGAAATCTTCTATATTATTATTTATTTATCTCTCTATACCAAATTAATAAAATCATGCCAACTAAAGTCATTTATTGTTTTTTGATAAATGATAAAAATATTTACAAGTGATGGCCAAATAATATGTTTGTGTCATTCAATGACAACATAATAGTCTTGGCCAACCATAAATATTAATCTAGTCAGCTCTCATCATGTGCTTGTAGTAATTATGTTTGGTCTTAGTGAAGAATGATATTAGTATTTACTTTTTTTTCTTAACATTCTCATAATAATTATACATAGGAATTTTAAAGTTTATAATACATTTCCAACCATTACTTTTGAAACTCATATAATTATTTAGTTATTTTTATTTTAGTTATTTGTAATAAGTTTAAAGCTTGCGAAATTTTAATTTAATGAAACTTGCAAGAAGAAATTTAGATTGATAAAATATTATTTTCTCTAGAATTTAGTCACCTTCATGTTATATAAATTTATCTATAATCCTTATTTATTTTGGTAGTTTTTTATGCTACTATTATTTATAATTTTTGTGTATATAATAAATTGTTTGGAGTGAATTGTTCATTCTAAATTTCTACAACTTATAGGATTCTCTCCTCTCTCTTCACTTTCAATGGGAGAACAAATTGTGAAGTGATGACAGAATATATATGTGTGAATGACATCATAATAGACCTAGCTAAACATAAATATATTAACCTAGTCACCTATCATGCGTCTAGGTTAAGGTGTATAGTTAATTTATTAAATGACATTGATCATGCATTAAGTGTCCTAAGCTCATAATATTAGATTATTAAATTTTGTTTATAACACTACACTAAATTATCTTTAACAATGCATTTTTAATAATGCTCGTATGTGGAACATTATTAAATAATAGGCAGAGTTCAAGGGGTTCTATGAAACAGACAATGTTGAATCTTTACAATCAACAATGTCAGCTTAATTAAGCGGTATGGATTTTATGGCTTACAGATTGAACAAAGCCCAAAGAATCAGACATCTTGATTGTCACAAATTTAGTAACACTTTTATTGTAAGCGATCTTAAATCTCATGTCTCATGTTTTTGTATAGTGACTTTTCGTGTAGTTACATAATATATTGCACCTGAAGATATTTTAGATCTATTATATAGATATTTTAGATCTATTGATAATCAATATTGGAGAGATAAGTATTGAAAAAATAAAAGAAAAATAACATGGTGTTACACTTTTATCCTTTTATATAAGATGAAATAATATTTTTGTCATTGAGAAATGAAAAAAAAGAACTCTCATCTTATACGGACAAATTGGCAAATTATGGAATCTCCTCTCAAACTTACTCTTGATGGAATTCAATTCCAATCTTCATCAATGATAATTGTTCTACAAATTGGTTAGATATTCCTAACTATAGATTAAAAAATATCTAGTTTTTCTTACTTTGCCTTTTGTAATTTTTCTTGTATTTGGTTACTCTTTTAATATATCCAGGGTGCAGTTGCACTTTCAAATTTCAATTCAATGTCATGGAAAATATGCACTAACATGTGGTGTTGATTGTAAGAGTAAAAATGTGGTCTAGATTGTAAGAATAAACATGTGGTGTAGAGAGAATTAGCACTCTTTGGAGACGTTTACAATGTTATTCACACATATTATGAAAATAATTGTTTTGTTGAATCAAAAATCTTAAATTCAATAAATAGCACTCTTTTTTATGCAGACTTTAACAGTGTTATTCAAATATATTGTGAAAATATTTTTTATGAAACAATTTATTCAGACAAATTGCACTTTCATTCATTTTATTATAATGAGTTTTTTAGTCTATGCATTGGGTGTACATGATAAAGGCTAATAAATACCCCATTAACTGACATATGCTTTTGTAAATGTAATATAATTAGAACAATATTTGATTATTATAAATTTTTGGTTAATAAATTGTTTGTCTAATTCATACCTGAATTTGATCATTATGTTCGATACATGATATGAGAGTGCTATTATTTTTCGTAATCTATTCCGTCACTATTCAACTCTCACTATTTTGTTTCATCCTAAAAATTCAGAACTTCGATTAGTTATCTCCCTCTTTTGTGTCACCTTTTTGATAGTATTCATTCCTTTAGGTTAGTCTCACATTTTCAAATTGCTTATAACAATCATTCATTCAAATAATAAACAACATGAACCGACACAACAATTCACTTTCTTCGTGATGAATTATGTTAGAGTTACTTCTTTTTTATCGATTATCACTTTGATAGTGATTATAGCAATGAGATCTCTTCTCATTGACAATGATTCTAGTGGTATCTTTTTTCCCATGAATGAATTATATTAGTAATGATTTCTTTTTTTTTCCATTGACGATCATTACATGATTGATTATATTAATGACTTCTCTTCTCACTAACGATCATTCTAGTAATGTGTCTTTTGTTCTAGTAACAAGTTATATTAGTATTTACTTCTTTTTTCGTTAATGATCATTCTGATGGTCATTATTACCTTCAAAATTTATAGTCTGCAACACATTTTCAACGATTATTTTTAGCTCATATAATTATTTGGTTATTTTTACTTTTAAATAAATTATATTTAACACGCTTACAAAACTTTAGTTTGGTTGGGCATGTTAAATGATATTTGAATTGATAAAATATTATTTTATTTAGGATTTTGTGAATTTACCTATAACTTTTATTATCTTGTTTATTGTTATTTATATTATTATTAGCTTATCAGTGTTTTCCTATATAATAAATTACTTAGAATCACTGGTACTTTCTCAACTATTAGATTCTAATTTTCTCCTATCTCTTCACTTTCAACGCGGGAACAAATTGCCGAGTGATGACATAATATGTTTATCATTCATTGATAATTTTATTTGGTCCTAGTAAAGAATGATATTAGTATTTACTTTTTCCTTAATCATTCAAATAGTGATTATTTCAATTTTTTCCCGGTTCAAAACACATTTCAAACCATTATTTTTGAAACTTATATCATTATTTAGTTATTTTCATTTTTAAATACATTATTTATAATATTATATTCTAAAAAATTTAGTTAGCTTTATTTTATATTAACTTATCAATGACATCAAAATAGATCTAGATGGGAGAATAATTTGTGAAATGATGATGGAATAAGTGTGAATGACAACAAAATATATATATATAGTCACCTCTCATCATGCCCCAGTAGGTTATGGTATATGCTTAATTTATTAAATCACATTGATCATGCATTAAGTGTCATAAGCTCATTACAAATAGATTACTAAATTTTGTGTTATGATACTACACCATAATTTTCTCCCATTCAAGTAGAAAATCAACAACACTACATAAAGTAAACATTGTTGAATCTCTACAATCAACAATATCTATTAATTGAGAATTATGGATTTTATGGCTTAGAGATTCAATAATGCTCAAGGAAGTAGATGATGTTAATTGTAACAAATTTGATAGCACTTTTCAATTGAATGATGTTAGATATCATGTATTGTATTTTTGTATGGTGACTTTTCGTGTAGCCACAAAACATGCGCAATTATTAATTCTATTATTAAGTAATTCTTAGATTCTATTATTCTATTATTTAGATATAAATATTGAAATAAAAATAAGTAAAAGTTCTAGTAATTATAAATGTTTTACTATTTAAACTATTAATGATTCTAAAAATTTATATTAATATTTTTACCGTAAATATTTTAAATAATTTTTGTATTTAATAGAACAAAATTTATATATGAATATTGATTTTGTATTACTCTACTTAAAATATTCTATTGATATTCAACCTAAATATTTTTATATTATTTTCTCTATTTTTTATAGCGCATGTTAGAGCAAACGTTGTTGATTCGCTATATTTTATAGAGTTATTGAACTCAACTCCACATTCAATTGTATCATGACAATGTTTAAAAGTACTATTGAATATTAATTTTTAGTATTATTGTTTTGCAATTATGGTGTAGTGACCTTATTAAAAATATATAACTATATTAGCCAATTTGTTTAATAAGATAAATAGGCTTTTGAGTGATGAACTTAATCCCACCACTCACCACATTCATCCTTTTTGTCTAAGATTCATTTTCCTAACCATGGATTACCCCCCTAGTGTTTTCTTGTACCACATTGAAGGTTTTTTGCCTTCTTTGTTTATAATAATTTCTAGTTTTTTCATTATCAAAGTGCTTAAGTATCACATGATTGAGAGACCTAGGAAATCTAAACTTCCCCCTGGTCCCAAACCGTGGCCTATAGTAGGACAACTTCCTGAAATGCTTGCAAACAAACCAGCATCTATGTGGATACACAAGGTCATGAAAGAAATGAAAACCGAAATTGCATGTATCCGCTTAGGAAATGTGCATGTAATCCCAGTGTCTTGCCCCTCTATTGCTCGGGAATTCTTGAGAAAACATGATGCTGTTTTTGCATCAAGACCAATGAGCAACTCAGCTGACATTATTAGCAATGGATATTTGACAACAGCTTTTGCACAATTTGGAGAACAATGGAGGAAAATGAAAAAAGTCCTTATCAATGATATGTTCTCCTACCAAAAGCATCAATGGCTTCAAGAGAAAAGGAATGAAGAAGCTAATAATCTTATGTTCTATGTTTACAACAGATGCAAAAATGTGGATGATCATGGCCTTGTGAATGTTAGGATTGCTGCACAGCATTATTGTGGTAATGTTATTAGGAAATTGATTTTTAATACAAGGTACTTTGGAAAGGGTAGGGATGATGGAGGGCCAGGTTTTGAGGAAGTAGAACATATAGACTCCATTTTCACATTGCTTAGATATGTTTTTGCATTTTGTGTTTCTGATTATATGCCATGTTTGAGAGGATTTAACTTCGAGGGCCTTGAGAAAAAGGTGGATAAGGCAATTAAGATAATGAAGAAGTATCATGATCCAATCATTGAAGAGAGAATCACACAATGGAATGATGGATCTAAGATGGAAGTAGAGGACTTGCTTGACATTATGATTTCACTCAAAGATGCCAATAATAACCCATTATTGACAATGGAGGAAATCAAGTGGCAAATTATGGTAAGAATACTCCACTTTTTCTTTTCAATTTCTCCCCACAAGAATTAGCACTTATACATATTCACACTCTTGGCCAATATATTTAACTTGTCTCAATATAAATCATCACCCATATGTATATTGCCTCCTGGGTTATGCATGCTCCCATGCATATCTGATAGTTTTTTAACTGCATCATGCATACACTTATTTTTTTAAAAATATATTTTATACCATGCAGTTTTCTTTCTTAATTATGACACCTTTTTTTCAAAAACAAAAATCGTCAAGTTTGATATGCAAAGTGATATTTTTATTAGTAAGAAAATATCTTGTCAACAACAAAGTGAGAATAATTATATCCAAGGACCTATAGTAAAAGTTCATCATTATATAATACCAACACATGAGGTTTTTCTAAACAACTAAAAGTTGAATTTGATATCTAAGTATTCTTGGTCTAATTTTTTTATATGCATAATATGTTATTTATCATCGACATATATTGTTTGTATATAAAAATTAGTAATAAAAAATATAAATAATACATAATGTGGTGAGTGAATAGATTACTTCCTCATAAAAGTAACCACCACATAAGGGTAGAAAAGATAATCCCATGAAAGAGCTACCACAAAATTAATTCACACACTAAACAAGAGGGAAAAAAAATTCACAGATTAACAAGAGAAAAAGAAAAGGACAGGCAAGATGTGAAGCCACCAAGGAGAGCAAAAAAGGAAATTATAGGTCACGGCAAACTATCAAATTAAGTCACCAAAACAGCTATAGCCAATCCACCTACAAATCTCTCACCCCATTAAAAACAAAGAAGTCTTCAAATTAATCATCCTAAAGCTCAACAGTACCATCAAGCCTCCACTTATTATTGTCAAAATGGTTATTGCTCCTTCCCCTGTGATGCAAAATGAACACATGTGGAAACGGAAAGTGAATAAATAGAACAGGGTTAGAAGAATGATATTGAGAAGTGAGCAAACACAGAACCTAGTCCAAAAATGTGCCCATTATATAAAGTAGGATTGCAAATATTTATCTTTCTTAGAGGATAACACTCATTCTTACCCAAGAATGATGAAATACAAAGTTTCTCACTATGGATACTAGTCTCACACTATGTGGGATATCAACTCATTCCCTAAGTCACTATTCTCTCTTGCTTATATAGTGAAGAGGAGAAGGACATCTTCAGACAGATATAATGGATAATTTATCATTGTCATATTTTTAAGATACCATGAAAATGATATCCTCAAATTTCTATATTGGACTTCATACTTTTCAAGAGTCAATGAATAATTCCAAGACTTAAGATAGATCATCATTGAATGTATTCAACAGATTATCTATAAAAGTTTAATGATCATGTGATCATATTCAATTTTTCACATACCAAGGTTCAATGCTTATGTTCTACGGCCAATTAGGAAGAATTCCGAACAAATCTCCCCCTTCTTGAATTAATTGAATGGTATCAACGGTTATGCTCCTATACAATTGTCCAGTAGTTTCTTGACTTAATCTGCCTTCGCCACATGTCAGACCATTTGTCATTAATGTGAACTTTCTCTAGCTCTAACTCACCATTCTCTATAATATTTTGCATCTGATGATAATGATAACCAATGTAATTTGTTCGAGAATGAAATGTAGGATTCTTAGCTAAGTGATTGCACTCTAATTGTCATAGTGAAAATATATCTTTCTTGAATATAACCCAATTCATGTAAGATGTTTTTCATATTTTACTTTTTTTCCAACTTTAGATGCTTCAATGTACTTCACTTCAGTTGTTGATAATGCAACACAACTTGATAACTTGGATTGCAAATATACAATTCCCCCTATAAAAGTAGTTAGACAACCTAGTGCGAATTTTCTAGAATCTACAACTTCAGTCATATATGCATCAATGTATCCTACCTGCACAGGATCTTAATTATCAAAATATAAACACATCTTGGTAGTTTCCCTCACATATACCAATATCCAATTTATTACATTCCAAGGCTATTTGTCGGGATTAGATTGGAATCGACTCACAACACCCACCATAAGATCATTTATATGTTCTTGTATAAATCATGGAGTACACTATGCTTACTACCACAGAAGAATAAGACATTCTACTTGGACATTGTATTATGCTTAACTTGAAACGTTCAACAAGTGGAACAAGCTTTGCCTTATCCATGTTCAATTTCTTGAGAATTTTCTTAATATACTTCTCTTGTGATATTCATATCAACTTTTTGGAACAATCTCTGATTATCCAAATTTCAAGGGTCTATTTTGCAGAACAAGCGTCTTTCATGACAAAAGACTTTTTTTAAAACATTCTTCAAACCAGATATCTTGGTTTTGTCATGTATAATGAATAACATATCTGTTGGGTTTATTCAAGTGTGAATTCCCACATTGGATATACGAGTAGGAATGAAAGAGTTTATAAGAAGGAAAGACCCATGAAACTAATGCCTTAAGGTTTTGGTTCAAGACGTGGTGTCTCACTTGTGACTCTTCACTCTTCACATACCCATGTAACAATGGAACTCCCTGGTGGTTGGAGGCTCCCCGGTTGCGGTCTGGTCCAACAAGTGGTATCAGAGCCGATGGTTCGGCTGGGACATGGTGGACTGAAGGGAGAGCGAACTAGAAAGTGTGTGGTACCCACACTTGAGGGGGAGATTGTTGGGTTTATTCAAGTGTGAAGTCCCACATTGGATATGCGGGGAGAAATGAAAGAGTTTATAAGAAGTAAAGGCCCATGGAACTAATGCCTTAAGGTTTTGGTTCAAGACGTGGTGTCTCACTTGTGACTCTTCACTCTTCCCATACCCATGTAAGAACTCCCTGGTAGTTGGAGGCTCCCCGGTCGCAGTCTGGTCCAACAATATCACCGATATATAATAACATGATAATAAAGTTACCATCTTTAAACAATTTGATGAATACATAATGACCATCAATTGTCTTCTTGAAACCATGTTTGGTCATGAAGGATATGAACTTCTTATACCATTATCTGGATGCTTGCTTCAGACCATACAAATTCTTCCTCAAATGACACACTAATTTTTTCTAGGTTGGTTATTCATAACCTTCTCGATGATCCATATAGATTTCTTCTTTGATGTCCCGATGTAGGAAATATGTTTTAACATCAAGTTGCTCAAATTATAAATATAAATATTGATTTCGCAATATTAGGGAATCCAGACTACACAATTATTTGATAGAACATGATATGTAAGATTGATTTATTTTTATTTTATGATGTGAGGATATGGAGTGGTGTTTAATTTTAATCATTGATCCCTACTTAAATGAGTGAAGATCAACCTTAATATCTATTACCACATCTTATATTAAGGAAGAGGAAACATATTTAAAATTTCATATTTTAATACTTCAAGGTTTTTTGGATTATTATAAAGGTTTGAATTAGTATTTATTTATGTATTGTCCACCAACTTTAAGATAGTGAAATGTAACTCTGATATCCAACACCACATTATTCGTTAAAATTAAAGTAAATATGTGTAAATATAAGAGTAAATACTTATTTTAGTCTCTCACGTTTTTCGACCTTACCAATTGGTTCTTCAACAATTGAATAACCCAAAATGATCCCCTAAAATTTTAAATATTAGTGAAATTAGTCCATTTTAGCATATTTTATAACACATGAAATTAGTCCATTTTAACATATTTTATAACACATGATAGAAATAGTATCCCACTATTACTGAGCCAATTAAGTAATTTTAAATATTCAATTTAATTTTAATTTTAATTTATAAAAGAATAAAAATCGAGAGGGAAGTTGACTTTGAAGTTGTATGTGGACAATAAATATCAATCAAACCATTTAAATCTCTTTTTATATGAGTGAGAAATATGAAATTATCTTCTTCCTCAAATAACGTTTTCAAAATAAAATCTTTCATTTATTATTGTTTTTTGGAAGCAAATCTTATTAAAAAAATTGATTGATTTGTTTTTATTATTATTTTCATTTTTTATTATTTTATGATAAACAATTTAAAAAAAATCATCTTTGTAGAGCTTTTTGTGCCAAACAAAATTGGTTGTTCAAAACATGGTTTCCCATTTTATAATACCATAATAAGATTTCTTATAATTTGAGAAGAAATTCCATGTTGACTTACATGGAAAGGGGCACCAGAAACAACAATACAAGAATAATTACTATATGCAACATTTAGGTATTTGTCTTCTCCAATGAAGATGACATCATTATCTACAATGACAGTTGTGGAAGGATTATCATCCTTCTTATTTGGATGAAATAAATCTTCATGAATAATTTCAACTTTCTAGTCTCTATTCAGGGACCTTCAATCAGATCTCTTATATCTTTCTTTACTACAATAATAGCATATTACTCACATTGAACATGACTGAGAATGACCTCGTACTTTGCTTTTGAATCATTCAGGAGAGTCATTACTCCTATGAGTTTTACTTCTTCATCTCTCCACATAATTTGATTACTACTTGAAGGATGTAATTCATTCTTTCCTTTTGGACTCTTCATACAATAGACTATCTGAAAATAGTACATATTAAGACCTTCCCATTTGGGACGAAGTTGTTGAGCTGGACTAGAACGTGTTCCAGCCTTCAGGCAACGAACCATAAGTGCTCGCAACTCATCATCTATCTTCATATTTATCTTTGTTAATTTATTTATAAGACCCTTGAAAGAATTGAAGTGCTCTATCATACTCTAGACACATTTGCAATATAGTCTTACTAATCTTCTCATAAGAGATGTTTTATTTCTTAGATTTTTCTTTTGAATCACATATTCAAGTTTCGACCACAACTCATAAGCGTTTTTATAAGTGGACACATGCTAAAATAAATTTCTATCAATATACTTTCAAATCATTGCAACAAACTTTCGATTTGAAAGCTCCTAATCCTTATCATTCTTTCTTACTTTATAGTCTTTGTAAGAAATAGGCTCATACATATCCCAACAGTATAAGTGATCTTACATCATGTGCTTCCAATATGAATAGTTGTCATCTGTCAATTTGAACATTTCTCCATCTAATGAGACTTTAGCAGCTCTTTACATCTTGAATTACTCGGGCAACACTTCCTTTATGAACCTGAGAGCTCTAATACTACCGCTGAGATATGTTGGATATTTTAAGTGTGAAGAAAGAGTCTCATATTATGTAGAAGTGAATGAGTTGAAGAACATATAAGTGGATAGACTCATAGACCTAATGCTTTAAGGTTTTGTATCAAGATATAGTGTTAATCTCACTGATATGTTTCTTTCACTTAGCACATGAAAGAATAATTTAGCTCATAGATAAAGATCTCCCAATAATGGAAATAATCCTGCAAAGCTTAGTGATACAACAACTAAAAAAAACATTGGTCTTAGTGATCCTGCAACCTCTGCTTTATCATTTTTTGCACCATAACATAAGCTTTGTTTCAAATGCAAAAACAACCCTCTTGCATTGTTTACTGCTTCCTAACTTTCACAAACCATCTAATTGCTCCTACTAAAATCTCCACCATTCCCCAAATTCCAAGACAACCACTCAAAGACATCATGTGAAATCCACAATCAGTCTCCAATAAACTTACTTTAACTTAATAATTTCCTATATGCCTTTAAAAAACTTCAGATTGTTATTGATCTTTTCATTTTTTGTGGTTGGTTATTCTGGAAACTAGGTGTATAGAGGGACATTAACTAATGATCCAACGTAGGTCGTTGTAAACCTGGCCCAGGTTGGACTAGTCATATCTTACCCTATTAAAAATTGGGTCAATTATGTTAGAACATTTCAAAAACTTTTAGAGAAACTTTACATTGAGCCTTTAATGGTTCATAAGAACCTTTAATTTAAGATCTTGACATTATAATATTTACATGTGAAAAATGTGGTTAAGAAATACCTGGTTCCATTGCTATTCTTTGTTGGTGCTTTCTTTGATACTGCACTTTCTGGTTGCCTTTTGTTGTCACATCTCCTCCTTCCCTTTATGAGTTCCTTGATGATTAGGAACTCAGTTTTCTACTTCTCCTTTATAACACTGCCTTTTATGTAATCCAAGATTTCTCTCTTATTCTTGCTTTTTAGTTTCTCGTTGAAGAGATAGAAAAGAATGAGAAGTCTTATCAGAATGGAAAATGCACACACACTCCAATGCATGTGTTGAGAAGTTATATATATGAAAACTGCCCATGAAGTGAGAGGGGAGTGAGTTAACAAAACCCCCTACTAATCTGATCATTTAATTGCCAACCATCATCACATTAGGCACTTTCATTCAGATTAGTAACTTTCAAGCACATGGACCACATATATTATTAAATTAATCTAACAAATTATAGCTAAGCTCACTCAACTTATAGCTCACACATATTGAACTCAGTAAGAGTATGAGATAGTTTATAAAAAATATTTTTATTAGGTGAACTCATTTAGTTGTGATTAACTAAAATTAGAAAACAAAATGAATACTAAAATCATAAACAAAACATTATTTTAGTATAGTATTTCTTTGATTTTTCAAAATTTTACTAAGAAAGTATATTGCATGACATGATATTAAAAAATATAATATATATTTTAGATTCACTCATTGTTTAAAGAGAAATATTATAGTTGATATAATACCATCTATAGATAAACACTACAATATTTCAAATTCCACTTTTTGTAGGACTTGATGCTTGCAGCTGTGGACAATCCATCAAATGCAGTTGAGTGGGCACTTGCAGAAATGATAAATCAGCCTGAGCTATTTCAAAAAGCTATAGAAGAATTAGACAATGTGGTAGGGAAGCATAGGTTAGTGCAGGAATCAGATATTCCTAAGCTAAACTTTGTCAAAGCTTGTGCAAGAGAAGCTTTTCGACTTCATCCCGTGGCACCTTTCAATCTCCCTCATGTTGCTATGAAAGACACAACGATCACTAATTACTTTATCCCAAAGGGTAGTCATATATTACTTAGTAGACAAGAACTTGGTCGAAACCCTAAAGTTTGGAATGACCCTCTCAAGTTCAAACCCGAACGCCACCTTAAGAATGATGGGTCTGAAGTGGTTTTGACAGAACCCGATCTGGGGTTCATATCGTTTAGCATAGGAAGACGTAGTTGTCCTGCAGTCAAGCTTGGCACCACAATCACTGTCATGTTATTTGCTAGGTTGCTTCATGGTTTCACTTGGAGTGCAACTCCCAAGGTTTCATGCGTCAACCTTGTTGAGTCTAATAATGGTGATATGCTTCTAGCTGAGCCACTTGTGGCAGTTGCAAAACCTAGATTGGCAGCTGAATTGTATTGAACTATTGATAAATGAAGTTGATAGTATAAAGATAAATAATTTGAATTGTAATGTTCACTAATTAGTTGAGTTCAATTTTGAATGTATTACAATGAATGTTGCATACTGTCCTTCCTTTTGTGAATATAAAACTCATGAAATAACTACTCTAGCAAGAATAAAAATATCAAATGGTTCATGTGTAATATTATGAATGGATTACGAGCTCTCATATACCTATTAGATATTATTTTATGTAGAGCAATTAACAATTATTATCTTCTTTTTTAAATAGAGTGTAATATTACTATAAGAAATTTGCCATATAGTTACGGACAAAAATTATTGGTAAAAAAAGATAAAAACCGTAGGTATAGCACAAAAAACGTTTACCTACGAATGTTTGTGGTCGTTGTATTTAAGTCGCTATACCTACAATTTTTCATTAATTATCACTATAGGTTTTAGTGACGGTTGTCTAGAGCGTAAGTATTATTGCAATTTTGGATGAATAAACTCTTCATTTTCATTGATTGCTAAGGCTTGGAAGATAGCTCCTTTTATACAAGTAAAAAGAAAGATTGCTTAGAAAAGAAGCAACGGATAAAACTAGCTTCTAATGCATTGTGTGAGTGATTTGTTTCTTGAAAACTATTGTCTTTTTTATTTGTTTATTCAGAGTTAGTTTGTTCTTTTACCCTGATGTGTATATCTTGAATAGATCAACCTTCCATGAGGTCTTTTGGGCTTATATCTGGGCCTGGCTATGGTTATCAAAGAAAGTTTGAAGCTCAAAACATGTGTTTCCCATCCCCATCTTTTTCCTGTCTCCTTGACCTATTCTCAACTACTTCAGAATTTTAATGGACATAGCTGAACAACTACCCTCCCCGGGTTATAAATACTCATGGGTTTTGTTTTTTTTAGACAAAGATCTCCTTTCACAAAATCTGGGCTAAAAGGGGGTAACTTCTGGCATCTGCGTAGTGTTTGGGAAGTTTCAAAGAAGCCTCGTATCATCAGGTTGATCTATATAGGTTCACATCGGTTGGGTTTTATTTACATCATTCTCCATGCAAGACAACAAATAAAAGTGACGGTATATAATGCATCAATAAAACCTTGATTGATAAATATGTTATGTTTCTTCATTACATTTCCAAGGGAAAACTCTCTAGGCATAATACGTTCTCACAGCATCTGAGTTAACTGACAGGTGTAGGTCATTTCCATCCATGTTAGTCAGTATTAAGGCTCCACCAGAGAAAATTTTCTTCACTACATAAGGCCCCTCATAGTTCGGAGTCCATTTTCCCCTGTGGTCCTTTTGAATTGGTAAGATCTTCTTCAACATCATGTCTCCTACTTGGAATTGACGTAGGCGAACTTTCTTCGCACATGCTTTCATTATTCTCCTCTGATAAAGTTGCCCATGACACACAACAGCTAACCTTTTTCCTTCAATTAAGTTCAGTTGATCATATCGGGTTTGGACTCATTCTGCTTCTTCTAATTCCGACTCTGCAATAATTCTTAATGATGGAATCTCTACCTCGATAGGAATCTCTACCTCTGTGACTTGAAAAAACTCTTTCTAAACCCTCGTGCCTGATGTGCTTAAAAATTCATTCTTTTTAGGTCCTCAAGCCTGATGTGTAAACAAATAATTCTTTCCAGGACCATGGGACGAATTTATTTAAAAAAATATATTCTAGGCCCACAAGTTGTTGAAAGAGTTTTTCAGAGGTCGATGCTATTATTAAGTGATTAGTCAAGTTTCTGATTTTATTTATTTACTTGGTTTATTCTTTGCTCGCCATCTCGGCTTTGTTGGAATAAATTTCAATGCCGGTATAATGGTTTCAAGAATATTCCATTTGATCAAAAACTTAGTCTTATTTAGTTATTAACAACTTCATACCATCTCGGCTTTGTTGAATAAATTCCAATGCCGGTTTAATGGTATGAATTTAACAATTTAAGACAAATGATAATGAGTAATATTTATTTTCATTTTCCTTTATTAACCAAACTACTTCCTTATGGAAGGTTGGTAAAGAACAAATAAATAAAGCAATAAAATTATAATTTAACCGTACCATTTCTTTCAAAGGGTTGGTATAAAGAATAAAACAATAAATAAACGTTAGTTGCGGAAATGTAAATGACAGAAAATAAATCTTAATTGCGAAAAGTAAATGACAGAAAGTAAAAGTCAGTAGTTAGATCACTCATTATAACTAAGTATTTTTTCTTTTCACAAAGATACAATTTATGAATTAAATTGCACTTTGATTCAAGGTTTCTTTCTTTGTGAACAAATAAAATTTATAATTTAACACTTTACTATTTTACATTTGCATTTCTTTCAAGATTCAATTGTAGTATAGTATAGGGTTATGTCGAACCATAAAGAAGTGCCTAATAGAAATGTACTCATACTTTGTATCTTTTATCAAAAGTTACAAAGTAACAATTAAAGTTGTTTTTTGTGATTTTATGAACTAAGAAACATGAAAAAGTAAAGAACTAACTATTTACAAATTCAAGAAGGGAAAATTGATTTGAAAGATGGAATTATTTCTTGACTCAAATGATTTTGAAAACATTACAAGTTATGTATTATACTTTTGGTTAATTCCACACACTATTTCTAAATCCTTCATCTAGTGTCCTAGAATGATAAGATGATTTTCAAACCTTATGAAATACACTAAATGATAGTTAAGTGCCACTCATCGGACTGGATTGTCACACCATACTTAACGCTACATTAACATCATTTAGCCTTGAACATAAGTTGATTAAAATAGATGCTTAGTGTGGCAAGTGAACTAAGGTGTAGGTTATACTTTTTAGTTCACTTGTCAACACTTTAAGAAGAAGTATTTTTGGATCTTTAAATCAAGTTTTAGGTGATCAAGCTAAAACCGCATTAAGAATTTCTTAAAGAATAAAAAATTAACCAAAAAGTAATAACTTGAATGTATTGAAATCAAAATATGATACAAATGAAGAGAAGAAATAACCTTACACCATAATCCAAATTAATATGTAGGAGCATGAGCCATCTATCCAAGGATGAGATGCTTTTGATTTCAAAAGAGGTTACAAAATATGATTTTGCACCTCATTTGCCAACTCCATTCCCTTTGAATTTCTATAAACAAAAAGCCTAAAAACAGCCTAAGAACACTATAAAAGAAGAGAGAACTGAAAATGGAAAGAAAATGGGATGTACAATGAATTTATAATGATTTTTAAGTGAAGAAATGGTGATGCCTTTTATAAGCAAGCTGGGGCGCCTGGCCCCCCTTCCTAGCCACCTGGCTCTCTGGTCCAAGCTGGTGGGTCAGAAGCGTGTCCCATCTTGGCCAGCTAGCTTGGACATCCTATATTTACATGCATGTTGACACCTCATATTTGGTGGTCAGAACATATGTTATACATGAGGTCATATGCTTGACCTTCAAGTAATGAATAGGCAAGTTGCTTGATGAGTTAGCCAAGCTTTCTTCATGGTTAAGTTTTTGACCTGTCTTGGCCGCCTGGCCCATGCCCAGCTGCTTGGTTTCTTCATGGCTGGGTTTTGTGTTGGCCTGGCCGCCTGGCTCACACTAAGCCCACGCCTGGCTGGTTGGTTTCTTCGTGGTGAAGAAACCAACCTTTCTTCATGCCAAAGCAACCTTTCTTCCATGATTTCTTGAGTTGATTTTAGTTGGTTTCTTGACACTTTTGGCATGATTTCTTCAAGTCTAAGTAGGATTTTGAGTTTATGCTTTGTTTTGTATACCTAGCTTGGGTTTCTTCATGGTGAAGAAATGTATATTTCTTCAAGCCTAAGTCATCTTTTTTGTGACAAGATTTTTCGCGCCCGATTTTCAACCGAACACCGGTCACACGACTGATTTGGAGTCGCCACCACGTTTTTGCGGTCAAAACGTAGAAAACCCTTTCGAGGCCCAAATATTGGAAAGACTTGTCCTTTGAACTAGATCTCTGGACTCGAGTCGGTTACGGATCGGGGAAGGTATTAGCACCCCGTTCGTCCGTTATCAAACGGTACCCGGAATAACCACATGGAACTATATATACCATAAAGCTTGTTAAATAAATTAATTATTTACAAAAAAGTTTTTGTTTTTTATTTTTGTGTTTGACAAGAGTTCGTCTTGCTCCTACTATCCTTGAGTGTAATAGGGAAATCAAGATTACGTAGTTCTTGGGTAGAAAATATTTGTGTGTTGATTGATTTTAGTTAATGAAAAGTGGTTTGAAAATTTGTGAGACGGTTGTAAGTAGATATGGTTAAAATAAAAGAAGAGGTAGTACGGCAACCACTCACCGCTTTGAACTAAATAGGGTAATGAGATAAGGCTTGGTATATATTGTCTTATCCATATTAGAGAGAAAGAAGAGACAGTACGACAACCGCTCACCACTTTCCTATTAATAGGATAATAAAATAATGTTCAAGTTGCTACTCCTTCTCTAACTTTAGCACTTGAAAAATGATTTTTTCTCTCTTATTTAATTAATTTTATAAAAAATTATTATTTCAAAATGCTTACATCATAAAACACTAATGATTGTGACTCTCGATTATTTCAAAAACTCATATCATACCATATTAATGATTGCGACTATTAATTCAAATATTAAATATATTTTCAAAAAGAGAGTATATTATTTATTGATGGTTCAAATAAATATGACATATTAATTATTGACGACTTTTTTATATTTACAAGAAACGACATTAATGAATAATTGATTACTTTATTTTGAAATTTGTCAAAAATGAATATTTTATTAAAAGTTAGGGTAAGACTTTAGAAGATAAGGACGACACTAACCATCTACCGCCAATCTCATTACCCTAGAAAGAAGAGGTAGTACGACAACCACTCACCGTTTTTTATTCGAAGGGAAAAGAAGATATGGTTTGGTTCGTTCACCAATCTCCCAAATTCTTACTCAAACTCTAGAAAATTTTAAGAGTTTTAATTTATTTAATAAAATTTATCCTAAAACTCTTAAGTATATAACACAAGTTTGTGAACACTTTTTTTATGACATAATACTCATAAAAACCTATATACAATACAAATAACAAACCATAAGACATAAAATAATAATAATAAAATAACTTGAAACATAAAAAGTAACTAGACACAAATTTAACCAATATATACATTGTGTAAGTGAAGGTCCAACAACCTAAATAATAAATTAATACATAGACAATTTAATTAAGTACAAATAAAGTAAATAATAATAATAAATATACAACAAAGAAAAAAATAAGAGTAATGGAAAGGAAAATGTGTGAATGGCAGTGAGACAGAAGGGATGAAGACCCCTAGCCATTGCCGTTCACGACCAGGGGGTTTGCCAGACCCCGCGGTGGTTCGCGTGAGTGCCACAGTGGCGCTCCGCTGAGCAATGGTGCTCTTCGCCAACTCCTCTGCCTCTCTCAAATAAAATAAGCACATAGAAACTATCCCTGAATGTAGAAACTATCCATAGAATGTCGAGGTATTATTAGGTTGGGTTTAAAATTCCTTTCCATTTAGCCTATTGTTCATAACATATGTAATGAATGTGAGATGAGAAAGTAATGCAATAGCATATGTATTTAAATGTATATGAACATAGTAGTGTTAGTTAAAGATATAGGCATACGACAATAAACTCTAACAAATAAAGAGAAGAAGATAGAGAATTAGAGTAAGCATAAAACCTAATGGTATTGCTTTGCTTAATGAAAGCTGGTTCCAAGAGAAAAGATGCTCATGTCTATTCCTTACTCTTCAACTCCTTTTATTTTTCTTTTCTCTCTCACTATCTCTTACCTTATCTTTGTCTTTCACGCAAAAAAAAAAAAGTCTGCTGAGTATTTTTTTGTTGTTAGTAAAGTTGCCCTGTGGGTTAGTGCTAAGTGGGGCTATTTATAGCCTCACTTAGGTTTAGGGTTAAGTTTAATGAAGAGTCTTAAGGTAATTTTTACTTAGTCCTGTGAGTGTTTTTAATTGTGACTCAATCCCTGAATTTCTTTAAAAATTTTGAAATAGACCCCAGATGAAATTGGGTATTCACAACTGCCCCTCTTTACTTGTTACTTATAGGTTAACATTCAAAATGTAGTCTGAGTGTTATCGGGATAAGTAACTAGTAAAGAAATGGAATACTAATTTCGTTTGGGGAAGCCGCGAAAGAGAGAAAGGTTTGTGTCGTGGTTTATAGACACAAATAGAACTATCTAATCTGGAAAGATCAACTCGACTTGGGTATACGTTGAAGCTTGACCTCGATCACGCTCTCATATGATGATGATGTAATAATCATTTAGATGTCTATGTCAGACAATGATTTAAAACATTCTTTGTAATTGAATCAAATGACCCTCTAAGGATAGAGGTTTTAGAGAATGGCCAAGAACGTAGGTCGGGATACTGCTAGAACTTGGTACATCAAAGCACCAGGAACACAGGTCGGGGTACTTCTGGAACCTAGGTTGACAAGAGAACACCCAAGACGCAGGTCGAGGTACTGCTAGAACTTGGTACATCAAAGCACCAGGAACACAGGTCGGGGTACTGCCAGAACCTAGGCTGACAAGAGAACACCGAAGATGCAGGTCGGGGTACTGCCGAAATTCGGGAAGGTAAAGCCAAGAACATAGGTCAGGATACTGCCGGAACTTGGGACGTCAACGGACTAGGAACGCAGGCCAGGGTACTACCAGAACCTAGGTTGACAAGAGAATACCGAAGACGCAGGTTGGGGTACTGCCAGAATTCGGGAAGGTGAGGCTAAAAACACAGGTCGGGATACTGCCGGAACTTGGGACATCAATGGACTAGGAACGCAGGTCGGGGTACTGCCGGAACCTAGGTTGACAAGAGAACGCCGAAGAAGCAGGTCGGGGTACTGCCGGAATTTGGGGAGGTAAAGCCAAGAACGCAGGTCGGGATACTGCTGGAACTTGGGAGTGTGATTGCTTGGGAGTATGTTGTGCAATGCATGAAATTATTATTGATGCAAGAGATATATGTTAAGTGATGTATGTGTGAATGATAGCACTTATGACATGAGCTATGTGTATGTAAAGCTAATGTATGTTAATTTAATGTTTGAGTCATCATCTGATATGGAAATGTCCTCAGGGGTATTCTTGTCTTTGTAGTAAATATCGCCTTATTGCTTTCTCGGCACCATAATACTCGGTCTTTAGATGACATCTAGATCGGCTTGGGATCGACCCATGAAGTTGCTCATGATTGCAGTGGAGGAGAGAATTTCTTTCTAGTTGTTGACACCATATTATCATTTGGATAGAAAACAGATGTCATCAAATGTTGTAAGGGTTAGAGTTTTCACTTTCATACTATGGTACAAATTCAATAAAGCAATTTTAATGCAAAATATTTGGAAAGGTGGAATATGCTATGCATGTAATAATAAAAATGCATGATCTTATGGTCGGCTGAAGTGGGGCCTATGGGCTTGAGGTGTTCTACATATCCTTTTGTTGCCCTATATAATGAGTCATGTTAACTTTCACTATACGATTTGACCATTGAGCTTGGAATGAGTCTTTAAAAAATTGCTCCAATATTTGATTGCTTGATATTTTTCTCTGACCGTACATGATTACTTTCGCGTGCATAAAATTATCCAAAAAAAATCTGCCCTAGCGTCGTTCATCACTGTCTACCAAAAATTGCCCCAGTGTCATGTATGACTTTGGCTTGAGAGGTTCCTGTTTTGTTGAGTCCAAATTTTTGAAAGGAATATTAATGCATTGTGCGAGTGATTTGTGTCTTGAAAACTATTGTCTTTTTTATTTGTTTACTCGGAGTCAGTTTGTTCTTTTACCCTGATGTGTATATCTTGAATAGATCAACCTTCCATGAGGTCTTTTGGGCTTATATCTAGGCCTGGCTATGGTTATCAAAGAAAGTTTGAAGCTCAAAACATGTGTTTCCCATCCTCATCTTTCTCTTGTCTCCTTGACCTATTCTCAACTACTTCAGAATTCTAATGGACATAGTTGAACAACTACCCTCCCCGAGTTATAAATACTGATGGGTTTTGTTTCTTTTTTTTAGACAAAGATCTCCTTTCACAATATTTGTGCTCAAAGGGGGTAACTTGTGGCATTTGCATAGTGTTTAGGAGGTTTCAAAGAAGCCTCGTATTATCAGGTTGATCTATACAGGTTCACATCTGTTGGGTTTTATTTGCATCATTCTCCATGCAAGACAACAAATAAAAGTGATAGTATATAATGCATCAATAAAACCTTGATTGATAAATATGTTATGTTTCTTCATTACATTTGCAAGGGAATACTCTCTAGGCATAATACGTTTTCACAGCATCTGAGTTTACTGACAGGTATAGGTCATTTCCATCCATGTTAGTCAGTATTAAGGCTCCACCAGAGAAATCTTTCTTTACTACATAAGGCTCCTCATAATTCGGAGTCCATTTTCCCCTGTGGTCCTTTTGAATTGGTAAGATCTTCTTCAACATCATGTCTCTTACTTGGAATTGACGTAGGGAACTTTCTTCGCACATGCTTTCATTATTCTCCTCTGATAAAGTTGCCCATGGCACACAACGGCTAACCTTTTTCCTTCAATTAAGTTCAGTTGATCATATCGGGCTTGGACCCATTCTGCTTCTTCTAATTCCTACTCTACAATATTCTTAATGATAGAATCTCTACCTCGATAGGAAGGACTGCTTCCATTCCGTATACTAGGGAGTAAGGGGTGGCCCCTGCGGAAGTACTAATAGAAGTACGATATCCATGCAAGGCGAAAGGCAACATTTCATGCCAATCCTTATAAGTAATTACCATCTTTTGGACAATCTTCTTTATATTTTTGTTAGCGGCCTCAGCTGTGCCATTCATCTTAGGACGGTAGGGCGAAGATGTATGATGCTTGATCTTGAAATTTTCACATGTCTCACTCATCAGCTTGTTATTCAGGTTGGTGGCATTATTCGTGATGATTTTACTTGGTAGACCATAGCGGCATACCAACTCCTTCTTAATGAACCTCACCACTACCTTTCAAGTAATACTGGCATATGAAGCTGCTTCGACCCATTTAGTAAAATAATCGAGGACCACTAGGATGAAACAATGTCCGTTTGAGGCTTTAGGCTCGATGGGTCCTATGACATCCATTCCCCACATAGAGAAAGGCCATGGTGCTGATAGAACATTCAATAGATTTGGGGGTGAATTGATATTGTCAGCATAAATCTGACATTTGTGGCATTTCCTTACATGGTTATAGCAATCAGTCTCCATCGTTAACCAGTAATATCCTGCCCTTAATATCTTCCTAGCCATGGCATGTCCATTTGCATAGGTCCCAAACGAACCCTCGTGTACATTGGTAAGGATTGCTTCCGCCTCTTTCGCTTCGACACACCTAAGGAGTACCATGTCATGATTTCTTTTGTAAAGCATTTCTTCGTTTAGGAAGAAACTCATGACTAATCTTCTTAAGGTCCTTTTATCATTCTCCGAGGAACCTGGAGGGTATTCTTTTTTCTTGATGTATTCTTTTATATCGTGGTACCAAGGTTTGCCATCTTCTTCTACTTGTATCACATTGCAATAAGCTGGTTGACTTCTGCTTCCTATACTGATGAGTGGTTGGTCATTTCCGCTGATTTGGAACATGGAGGATAATGTGGAGAGCGCATCGGCTAATCGATTATCTTCTCTAGGGATGAGGTAGAAATCAACCTGCTCGAATTGCTCAACTAACCTCCGTATGCGATCTTTATAAGGTATCAGCTTGCTATCACGAGTTTCCCATTCTCCCTTTACCTGGTGGATTACTAGAGCGGAGTCTCCGAAAATTTCAAGGATTTTTGCTTTTGATTCTATAGCCGCTTGTAAGCCTAAGGCGCATGCCTCATACTCAACTATATTGTTGGTGCAGTCGAAACATAGCCTAGTAGTGATAGGAATGAAATTGCCATGGGGAGATACCAATACTGCTCCTACCCCATGTCCAAACGCATTGGAGGCTCCATCAAATACGAGTGTCCATTTTTTGTCTTCTTCTTGATCTTCTGAGGACAATGTCATGATACCTTCATCAGGAAACTCTTGATGCATTGACCCATGTCCTTCTATCGGTTGATGGGCTAAGTAGTCAGCAAGTGCACTTCCTTTGATCGCCTTTTGCGTGACATATTCTGCCCGTCAACATTGGTTTCTCAAAAATATGTTTCATCGGGTCCATTTTGGACACAAGCCATGTAGTGTGACTCAACATATAGTGCCTTAGTCGGTGTGATGCCCAAGCTAATGCACAACATGTGCATTCTAGTAAGGAATATCTTGTCTCACAGTCCGTGAACTTCTTACTCAAGTAGTAAATAGCCCGCTCTTTCTTGCTAGATTCGTCATGTTGAGCCAAGACACACCCCATAGAGTCTTCCAATACTGTTAGGTACATTATCAATGGTTGTCCATGTACAAGAGGCATTAATATAGGTGGGTTTAAACGGTACAACTTAATTTTTTCAAAAGTCTTTTGACATTCTTCATTCCACTTGACGGGCTGGTTCTTCCTCAGGAGCTTGAAGATGGGCTCACATGTAGCTGTCAATTGTGATATGAATCTGGAGATGTAGTTCAGCCTACCCAGGAAATCTCTGACTTCTTTCTATGTTCTCGGAGGAGGCATCTTTGTGATAACTTTCACCTTTTCAGGATCGACCTCAATGCCCCTCTAACTGACTATAAAGCCGAGAACTCGACCTGACTTGACCCCGAAACTACACTTGGCGGGGTTCAGCTTGAGGTTATAATCTCGTAATCTTTTGAACAGCTTCTGTAGGTTTTCCACATGCTCCCCTTCAGTCTTTGATTTGCATATTATGTCATCGACATAGACTTCAACTTCTTTATGCATCATGTCATGGAAAAGAGCGACCATGACACGCTAGTATGTGGCCATGGCATTTCTTAGACCAAATGGCATAACCTGATAGCAGTAGGTCCCCCACATTGTGATGAAAGTGGTCTTCTCTACATCATCTTCTGACATTTTGATTTGGTGGTAACCAGAATATCCGTCCATGAACGAGAATAGTGCATGGTCTGTCGTGCCGTCCACCAGTACATCTATATGGGGTACTGGAAAATCATCCTTTGGGCTTGCCATGTTGAGATCCCGGTAGTCAACACATATTCGAAGTTTTCCCCATTTCTTTGGTACAACGACCACATTTACTATCCATTCGGGGTACTCCGCAACTTTTATGAATCCAGATGTTAACCATTTTTGGATTTCATCTTTCACCCTCAGAGAGAGGCTTGGCTTCATTCTTCTTAGTTTCTGCTTAACTGGTAAAGACTCGGGTTTCAGAGGTAATTTGTGTTCCACTATACTGTGATGCAGACCTGACATATCACTATAGGACCAAGTGAAGACATCCTTGTATTCATGTAGTAAATTGGTTAGCTTGTTCCTTTCACTCGGGTCCATCAAAGATCCTACTTTGATCTCTTTCTTGTCATCCTCTGTCCCTAGATTCATTAGCTCGATAGGCTCATCATGGGGTTCAATCTCTCTACTCTCATGTTCAACCAATCTTAATAACTCAGAAGATGCTTCCCAATCATCTTCACTATCTCCTCTCCTACCAAGTTTATAGGATGATCAAAGTTGTATGAATGATTATTAACATGGTCATTATTTTCGGACTCATTTTCAGATCTGCATTATAGTAGGTCAATGTCAGTTTTTATGTTGATTTTTTTTGGTATTTTTTTTTTGTTTTTTTGGAAAGGAAATAAAGAGTGAAAACAAAAATATGAGCGGAAAGACTAATGTTTGTATGGTATGATGTTATATGATGCAAAAATTGCAAATGCACGAATTAATTCATTGAAATTGTACCAATACATAATGAAAAATGAAAATTCAATCTTAAACAAAGAAAAAACAACATCCAAGAGTTCTATGAATGGCTAATGGAGTACAACACTAGATTACTTGTCTTCCCAGAAGATCGATGATGGTGCCTCGACTTCAACCCAGTTAGCGAGAGCGGTTCTTATGGTGCACTAGAAAACATAACAATCTGACTTATTTGAGAATTCCCCTTCAAGCATGGACATTGATCCCTGAGACTCGAACCCTGCACTGACGAAATATAGCTTGGTGTATGGAATAGGGAAATCTGCCTTCTTATACTCAAACTGTCCCATGCGAGCCTACCTTTTCATTTTTGCATCTTCCTTTATCCTTGTCTTGTCGGCTTTGGTTGGATTATAGCCCAAACCGAAGCGACTCTTATTTCCCAGGGGCATCATTATGTCCTCTACTCCCTGCCCATATTTGCCTAGGCCTTTCCCTGGCTAGTATCCTTCCTTAATCATCATTAAGGCTGCTTTAGATGGATTTGGCCCTATCATCGATGCTCCTTCTACAAAGGTGGTGTTAGCAATTTCCAAAGCCTGGAATGAGGTTTCGAATGATTCCTCGGTTGCTTCAATATATGGGGTATCAAAGGGCCTAGATACCAGCATATCCTCTTTACCCATTATTATCAACAACTTGCCATTAATGATGAATTTGATCCGTTGGTGCAAGGTTGAGGGAACTGCTCCTGCGGCATGGATCCATGGCCTACCTAACAAAAAACTGTATGTTGGGTTTATGTCCATCACCTGGAACAAAATCTGGAAAGTACAAGGCCCAATTTTTATGGGCAATTCAATTTCTCCCATGGCTACTCTCTTGGACCCATCAAATGCCTTAATAATCATAACACTTAGCCTCATATGCGAGTAGTTGACAGTGAGCCTAGACAACGTTCTCTTAGTCATTACATGCAAAGATGAACCATTATCTATGAGGACTTTTCCAATCACACAGTCTTGGAACATAATAGAGATGTGGAGAAGGTTGATGTGGCTATTCCCTTCGTGAGGTATTTCCTTATCGCTAAAGGATATAAAATTGTCAGCAACAATGTTATTCACGATACCCTAGCTTATCTGTAGTTATGTCTTGACTTACTTGGGCCTGATTTAAAATTTTAAGTAGCAAATTCCTGTGAGGCTCTGAATCCATTAGCAATGAAAGTATGGATATTCTAGCAGGTGTGCGCCTTAATTGATTGACCACCTTATATTCGCTTTGCTTTATAAACTTCAGGAATTCATTGGCTTGCTCATTAGAAATCTCTTGACCCTCTTTTAACTCATCCATGGGCAATCCTTCCTGGCCAATTTCAGGGATTGCTGGAGCATCAACCTTCTCTTTCCCCTTATAGATGGTGACTGTGTTTTTCCCCGTCCCTGGAGGTCCATAGACTCTGCCGCTTTGGGTAATTCTGCTAACTCCAGTGACATTGGTTACCTCTAATGCACGTTCTGGTAGTGTGATGACCTCCCCGCCATACCTCCAAGGTACTGCTTTCTCGGATTCATTGGGAAATGGGTGAGGTATGTCTGCTACCATGGGCTCCAATTTCGTGTGGTATGGGAACCATTATGGTTGAGCCAGATCTAGTGATATACCCCTTGGAATACTCAATACTGGTTCGAATTGAACCAATGTTGGAAAGAATGTTGTTATATCTTCCTTGTTTTCTACTACATTGACTTCTGGGTATGTCGACCTTTTCCCCATAACCACCAATTTGGTATCCATCATTTTTTGTAATAGCATTTTAAATTCCGCACAATTCTCAATTACATGGGCCGCTGAACCATGCATCTCACAACATCCTTCACCCTCTTCAGTTTCTTTTAACACTTCAATCATACCCTGGTTGCACATTTCCTTGAAGATATCTTTCATCGGGGTGCGTATTTTGGACACATCCTTCAGGAAAGATTCCTATTGGACCTCTTTAACAGCATTCACCCTATGGTTCCCGTGATTCGGCAGAGGATTGTTACTGACATTTGGCATTGATTGTCTAAAGTTGAGCCATTTCGAGTCGATGAGGTGTTGTAACTGGAATTTCAAGGCTCTGCAATTCTCTATGGAATGCCCTATAGTTCTAGAGTGGTATGCGCATGAGACATTAGAGTCGAACCATGGCCGTAGATTTTCAAGTATTCTTCCCGGAATTGGAGCTATAATCGTTCCTCCCATCAAGTATGTGAATATGTCTGCGTATGACATGGGGATAGGGTCAAACACCGTTATCTTATCTTGAGGTGTATATCCCCAATTTTGGGTGGTAGTAGTGTATGTGTTATTTGGGGGTTCTTGATTGATGGTGTTGATAGTTTTTTGTGCGTGACTGATACTGATAATTGTTGGTTGATTGCTTCTTGGAGTCGTTGGATACAAAATGTGTCTCACCCTCTTTCTTCTTCATGAACCCTGGTTTTTTGGTATTTGATTGGTCATCTATGATCTTCCCACTCTTGATCTCGATTCCGATCTTCTCCCCCACTCTTATTAGAGCGTTGAAGCCAAGCAGCTATTAGGCGATCATAGTAGGGATTTTGCAAAGTGTCAACAAAGATAGAGAGTTGTTCCTCTTCTTCTACCCTTGGAAGCACCTGAGAGGCCAACCCCCTCCAACGTTGTGTGTACTCTTTGAAGCTTTCTTGGGGCTTCTTGGACATGTTCTGTAACTGTGTCCTGTCAGGTGCAGCATCTTCATTGTATTTGTATTGTCAAACAAATGCATTAGACAAGTCCAGAAATGTTTGAATGTTGGCCTTCTCAAGCCGAATATACTAGTTCATTGCTGCCCCAGCCAGACTATCTTGAAAGCAGTGGATTAGCAGCTTGTCATCTCCATGGTATGTTGACATTTTCCGAGCATACATGTGTAGGTGGCTCTTTGGGCAGGTCGTCCCATTGTACTTTTCGAATTCCGACACCTTGAACTTTGGAGGCAGTACCACATCCGGTACGAGACACATCTCAAATGCATTCTTAAGGTCCGGAAAACTTGCTCCCTCTATTGCTCCGAGCCTCTCGTCAATTTGGTTTAACTTTTCTGCTCCAGCATTGTCACCAA
This sequence comes from Lupinus angustifolius, assembly GCF_001865875.1. Taxonomy (NCBI): domain Eukaryota; kingdom Viridiplantae; phylum Streptophyta; class Magnoliopsida; order Fabales; family Fabaceae; genus Lupinus; species Lupinus angustifolius. The sequence continues at coordinate 6,443,187 of NC_032024.1, forward strand.
ATTGGGCCCCTCGGGTTGTTTACTTATGGTATGTTCCAGAATTGTGTGGTGCAGGCTTATTAAATGCAGCCCTTGGAGGGGGTTCATAAGTGGGGTCTTCATCATGCCTGTTGATGCCCGCCTCAGGTGTTGGTTGCTCCAGATGAGCATTAGATTGTCTGTGTGGTTCATTCAGCTCATCCTCATAAAGTGGGACATAATCAAGGGGCATACCATAAAATGGCCACTTCGATGCCTATTCCTTTTGTTGGCTCGTACCAGCTCCTTGACCAGAGTTGCCCTTATGGTAATTTTTGAAATTTTATAAAGCCACAAATAATTTTTTATCCAAAAATAGTACTCGGATAATTTTAAATAACATTATTTACCCTTTTGATTATTTCGTTCTTAATCATCACTTATAAAACCTTTGATTAATGACAGTTTTGTTTTAAATAACTGATTAGTTTCAAAATTAATTAATAAAACATTTGGTTTTTAGTGATTATGTTTTAAATTAAAAAAAATATTTACTATGATGGTTACATATCACAACTATAAATAGTAGGAGGAAAAAGAAAAAAAAATGTGAGAAAGAGTGAGTGAAATAGGAAATTGTAGGAATAGGAAATTAGTCTTTAAGTGTGATTGCATTTAGACTTCTGTAGTCTACACAAAAGCGTAAAACGTTGTCCTTCTTACAAACTAGTAACACTTGCGAAGAAAAAGAAATGGTGCTTGGGACTACAATCCCTTCCTCGAACATCTCTATCAATATTTTGGTCATTGCATCTTTTTGGGAATGAGAGTAGCAGTAGGGTTTGACTTTAACTGGTAGGGAGTTAGGCAGAAGTTTAATATAGTGATCGTGGGGTTGAATGTGTGGAAGGCCTTGAGGTTGAGAGAACACTTGGAAAAATGTGTCTAATAGTTATTGTAGTTTAGGGGAAAATGTTTAGGATGTGTCTAGAGAATGTAATAGGAGGGAATTATGTGGGTTTATGAGGCTGGATATAGATGTTATGGATTATGTATCACTCGTGCAGCAAAATTGGGAGTAGGATGTTGGTTGGGGGGGGGGGATTACGACCAATGAAAATTATTGTGGTACCTTCAAGTTTGAAAGTCATTGAAGGAATGAAAAAACCTTAGTTAATTGGTCCTAGTGTTTGAAGCCATTCAATGCCCAATACCAAATTTGCACCTTTTATTGGCAACAAGTGCAAGGGAATGGTAAATAGATGTTGTTGCACCATCAGCGGAATGTCTATTTCCCACCATCACCGGAAATTGAGGAGTGGGACATACTTCTAGCTTTAATAATTGTGCAATCCTAGGTTGCATCACATTGTAAGAACTACATGTGTCAACCAAGACATTCACGGGTGGCAAAAAATGAGCCCTTGAAATTTTAGAGTTTGAGGAGATGGATTTCCCTACAATGCCTAAGCAGACAATTGAAAATGAACAAATTCAGGGTAATCATCCGAGGATGTGTTGCTCTCCAGGGAACATCCTGATTGTCATGTGCATTTTCCAAACTACACAGTTATGTTGGTTCGTCGTCAATGAGTAATAATAATAACTATTTAGGTTTATAATGATCACCAAAATCATACTTCACATCAAAGTTATAGCAGAGACCTTAGGCCCAACATTCTTATGTTTGAGATGCACTTAAATGTTTGACAAGAAGGCCATGTGGTCCAAATTTAGGCGTGTCAGACGTCTGACCCACCAGGGACAGCGTCAGTCAGTTAAAACAACTAATGGAACAAATGTCACTCAAATTATGTTCAACCAATTTGGCCAACCCAATGGCGTGGCTAATAGAAGTAAGTTGTAAAATATCTAATTCTCTACTTATTTCAGACTTTAACCCATACACAAATCATTTTAGGTGAAAACCCCACCTTGATATTTAGCAATAGACCTTAATTGTTTATGCTTGAACATTTTAGCCTAGTGGCCAGTATATGACGATGGTCCAGAATAATGTTGGAGGTCCCTAATAAATGCTCCCCGACTTGATAAATGATAATTCTAGAACATTCATTTATACCAGCTGAGTGCATCACTTTACATAGAAAAGGGTATTAGGTCTATCTGTTGTCCAAGAGCAATTTGGTGCAAATGAAAAAACTGTTCTTCCTGAAAAATCCAGTCAAAGGTTCGCATCCATCAAAAGGTTGGAGGTTAAGTTTTGGAGGTTTAATGTTAGGGTAAGGGTTAGTGGTGATATTAGAATGTGTAGAGTAATGGGAATATGGGTCAGGTGTTTGAGAGAACCCGTGTGGGGAATCCATTAAGGTCTTGTTGGGTGGTGGTTTAGGTTGGATATGAGATTTTAAGTGTGAAATCACAAATTGCAATTCCTTATAACTAGAATTCATTATTTGTTGCAGTAAATCCCGTCGAGCATCAAAATGGAGCTCCATGGATGCAAAAAATTTCCAAGATGCTCGGAGGGTCCTTTTTGGGTTGGGGTGTGATTTTGGGAGTGATGATGAGAGAAGATGTAAGTACCAATTTGGTAGGGTGTTAAAGAAAAAAAAATACAAAGGTAAATTTGAGCAATGCTCTAGGTTTTTTATAATTGCTACTAGTAGTATTTCAGTCTTTAAATACAAATTAAAAACCCTAATAATGTTTTTTTTATAAGCGAAAATGTATTAAAGAAGCACAAGGGGTGCTAACCCAATACAAGAGAAAGATCATAAATTGATCTTTTTAGACGAAATAGAAATACAAGCAATTGGGTCATTACACCAATTAGCAAAGAGTAAAGAAGTTGGAGCAACTTTTGATTCAAACCATATCATCCTCCACATCTGAGAGCCACTAGTTCTATGATCAATAGCATCATGCATGTTTAATGATTCAATGATTGTTGTAGGTTTCGGCTCATCAACTTGAAGCCACAAATGAACACCTTTCCAAACAGAAGAAGCAAACTCACAAGATAGAAAAAGATGGTCAATTGACTCGTCATGGTTCTTGCAAAAAATGCACTTCAATTCCTCAGTCCTAAGAATAACTTGCCTTTTGAAAAGCTCAATCTTTGTAGGAATTCTATATCTAAGAAGTTTCCAGACAAAATAACATATTTTTGATGGAACGCAGTTAATCCAAGACTTAAGTAAAATGTTACCTAGAGGCATAATACTTGAATCAACTTGAATGAGATAAGCCGACTTCACCACATAATTCCCGGAAGCATGAAGACCCCATCTTCATTTGTCAGCGATATCCTTCTTGCAAGAGTGATGACGAATCAAATCATACATATTTCTAACCATACTCTCCTCTCTATCAAACACATGACGACGCCATTGAATCTTCCAAGTCCACACATCATCAACCCAACCTCCACAATCCCCCACTGTTGCCCTTTTATTTAAAGTTAAGGCAAATAATCTAGGAAAAAGCTCTTTCAACCTTTGATGACTCACCCAGATATCTGTCCAGAAAAGAGTTTGAGTTCCATCTCCTATTTCCTTCGAAATGTTCTCATCAAACCAACCACCATCGTCTTCCAAATTAGAGCCAATTTTACATAAATCTCTCCACCAAGTAGAATCTGAATTCTTAGCATGTGCAAGGACATCATCCCCATATTTTGAGTTAATCACCTTAACCCAAAAATCCTAGAAATGTTGTTGACCATATACTTGTCAACATCTTAGACTAGAAGTTAATAATATTAAAATAGTGCATAATAATTAATCCATAATAAAATCCTTCATTCAGACTGAAATGTGTTTTTCTCTTTTCTCAGTTTTGGATCAATATTGTTGTTTATTGAAGATAGGCGTATGCTTCTATCACTATCGTTCCCAATATAGTTTTTTTACCTTTGATTTGTTCTTATTCTTGTATATATATAATTTCTGAGAAATATTGTCTATTAGGGCAATGGTTAACGGTTTAAAAGTGTATAATCGACCTTGAAAATATTATATTTAATAGAATAAGATTATTTTTAGTTTTTTTGAATTAATTTAGTATTGTTGGATTAGTTAACCATTAATTACCCTAAGGATAATGTTTAACAAAGTCCATGCACAACTTCCAATATTTGGAGAATATATAGTTTACTCAAGTATCTATTGACTCTGTTACTTAAGCTGATAGCTAATTGTATTTGGGGTTCATTATTATCTTTTCCTTTTCTATTCCTATATAAAACCTCGTAATATATATATATATATATATATATATATATATATATATTACACTAAATACTCTTATAGAATATATAAATGCAATCTTTTAAACAAAAAAAGCGATAAATATAATTAAGTTAAAGAAAATATTGTACAATACGAAGATAAGTCTAAATAGTATAAAAGTTAATACATCTTCGTTATTTTTTGGTTCTTTAAAATACATTATAAGTCATTTAAACAATATATCCTTATAATTATTGATGCATTTTATAGCGAACCAAAAATAATGAAGAGACGTTGAATCTTATACTTTTTTTATTTATCTTCACAATATACCATATTTTGTTTAACTTATTACATTTATCAAATTTTTGTTTAAAAAGATCACACTTATTTCTCATTCAGGGGTAGTTAGTATAGTGTATGAATATACATATGAGTGATTTGTGTAGATACAAAAAGGAGAAGAATAAATTATGTAATTTCACTAAAACTCATAGGTATCAATATAACTTAATCTAATACTTTGATTAAAGTAACAAAGAATTACTAACGTCTGAAAGAGTAACTTTTAAATCACTAATATTAGAATAGAAAATACTATTTATGTAACACTATACTTTTACTTTAACAATATATGAATTTTGTTATTCTCAGCTCGGAAGGTTAAGTTTACCATAAAAGGATATGTTATCTTGAAAAACTAAATACAAAATATTTTACTTATTTAAATTGACCTACTCTTGGCTTATAAATTAACTCCCAATTAATATATAAATTCAAAACTAACTTATAAATTCATAACTGATTTATAAGTTCCTAACTGATTTATAAACTAGCTGTCCAAATATAACAAAGGAGGATTTATTAGGACAGATAATGTAGAAGCACGAAAAATAATTAATTCAAATCTTGAGATAATGTGAAAGCGTGAAAATGCGTAATTCATATCTTGAAACTTCACAAAGGCGTGCATAATATTGTTTTACCACATTCACATTACTTTAATTGAAGATTATAGTATAAAAAACATCACAAATAAAATTAAACGATGTACTGTTTAATTTTTTTAGATTCAACCAAAGAGGATAGATCACGGCCAGCCTTCCAAATTTCAATTCAATGTCATGTAAAATATGGGCGAACATGTGATGTAGATTGTAAGAAAAAACATGTGGTAGATTCACATTGATGTTGCGAATTTCAAACCCAAATTTCTTCTAGTGTGTATTGCAAAATAAGTATTTACCGAAGTGACATGTGAATAAATAAAATAGATAAAAAGTAAAATAAAATACCAAGAATTTTAATGTGTAAAAATCTCGTCAAATTAAGAAGTTAACAACCACTGGACCTAGTTCGGAAATGTTTCCACTATATAAAGTAAGATTACAATATTTGTCACAATCAAAGGATAATACTTATTTTCACCAAAAAAGAATGGAATAGAAACTCTCTAGTCTCTTACTAGGAATACTAGTCTCACGGTATGGTGGATATCAACTCTCACCCTTCCTCTTTGTGTTGCACTTGTCACTTGCTTGCACATTTATTTCTCACAAGTATAATGAATGAGAGGAATGATCAATCATAAAGACATAACGGAGGATTAACTTTTATCAAGTTTTTAAGACACCTTGAAAATGTTACTCAAACTTTCTATGTCAGACAACACAATCTTCAATAGTGAAGAAATAATTCCAAAGATTTGGAAATACCATTATTGATTATTTTCAATGGATCATTTATTAATGTTCATTAATCATGCTCTCACATCAATTAAGAAGGATTTTTAACATATATTACACTTTTTTGGATTCAACAAAAAGAGGATATACATGAACACATTCCAAATTATAATTCAATGTCATGTAAAATATGCAAGAACATGGGGTGTAGATTGTAAGAATAAGCATGTGGTGTAGATTGTAAGAATAAACAACTATAGTGTAAAAAAGGAACCAACAACCTCTGGAAAGAGGGGAATTATTAATTTTATTTAGTTTTAATGGCAAAAATATTATTTCATTATTCTTTAGTACTATTTGCTTCTCCAGTACTACCAGAGAGATAAGTATTAAAAATACAAAAAAACATGGTTTTACACTTTTATCTTTTTATATACAATAAAATAATACTTTTATAAATAAAAAGAAGAAAAACTATCATCTTAGAGAGGATCGCCTTCTAAATTTCAATTCAATGTCATGTAAAATATGCAAGAAAATGTGGTGTGGAGAGATTGAGGGAAGAGAAAAAGACGTATAAATTGATAGTGTATGTATTTTATACACTGTTATTGCATTATTTATTATTAATATTTAATTATTATTGATTTTTTATAAAAGGTAATTCAAATTAATAATAGATAATGAAGTACATGTGTATAAATCTTTACACTGTCAGTGTATGGATTTTACACTCTATAGAGAAGTAGGTTTACAATGTTAGTCAAACATATTATGAAAATAATTGTTTTGTTGAATCAAGAATCTTAAATTCAATAAATAGAATTCTTTTGAATGCAGACCTTTACAATGTTATTCAAATATATCGTGAAAATATTTTTTTATGAAACAAATTATTCAGACAAATTGCACTTTTCATTCATTTTATTTTTTTAGCCTATGCATTAGGTGTATATGTTAAAGGCTAATAAATATCCCCATTATGTTAGAGTGATTCATTTTTTAACCACGATCAATTCGATGGTGAGTATAGTAATTATGATGATTACAGTGGTATCTTTTTTCTCATTGATGAATATATTAGTAATGACTTATTTTCTCAACGATAGTCATTCAATGATTGATTACATTAATGATTTTTCTTCCCACTAATGATCATTCTAGTAATGTCTTTTGTCTAGTAGAAAATTATATTAGTATTTATTTCTTTTCTCATCAATGATAATTCTAGTGGTATTATACCTTCAAAATTTATAGTTTATGACATATTTCCAATGATATTTTTTAGCCAATATAATTATTAGGTTATTTTTAATTTTAATTGAATTATTCTTAACAGCTTCAACCTTACGAAGTTTTAGCTTGGTGGAATATGTTAGAGGATATTTGAAATAATAGAATATTATTTATTTAGGATTTATTTAATTTAATTTATATGAATTTATCTATAATTTTTATTATCTTGTTAGCTATTATTAATGTTGTTATTATTATCTTATTGGATTTTTCCTATATAATAAATTGCTTAAAATAACTTATACTTTATTCAACTATTTGATTCTAAATTACTACAACATATTGAATTTTCTCCTATATCTTCACTTTCAATGCAAGAACAAATTGTAAAGTGATGGACAAATATGTTTGTGTCGTCATTCAATGACGATAAAATAGACCTAATCAACCATAAATATTAATTTAGTTACCTCTCATCATGCGTCTATGACTTTTATTATTTTTTGGTTTTGGTGAAGAATGATGCTAGTATTTACTTTTTTCTTAATCATTCTAATAGTGATTATACATAGAGATTTTAAAGTTTATAATACATTTCCAATCATTATGTTTTAAACTCATACAATTATTTGGTTACTATTTTTATTTTAATTATGTGTAATAAGTTTAAAGCTTACCAAATTTTAATTTGATCAAGTGTTTAAAAGGAGATTTAAATTGATAAAAAAGTTATCTTCTCTAGAATTTAGTTAGCTTTATTTTATACAAATTTATCTCTAATTCTTTTTTATTTTGTTAGCTATTTTTATGCTCTTATTGTTTATTAGTTTTTGCATATATAATAAATTGTTTTGATTAACTTGTCCATTGTAAATTTCTACAACTTAATTCTCTCATCTCTTCACTTTTAATGGGAGAACAAATTGTGAAGTGATGACCAAATATTAATGTGAGAATGACATCATAATAGACCTAGCCAAACATACATATATTAACCTAGTCACCTCTCATCATGCCACTATAGGTTAAGGTGTATGCTTAATTTATTACATCACATTGATCATGCATTAAGTGTCCTAAACTTAGTATAAATAGATTACTAAATTTTGTATTATGACATTACACCAAAATTATCCTTTAGTAGTATATATTTAACAACGCTTATATGTGGAACATTATTAAATAATATATGGAGTTCAAGGTGCTTGATGAAGCAGAGATTGTTAAATCTTTATGATCAACAATGTCACTTTATTTTAGCGTTATTAATTGCTACAAATTTAATAGCATTGCTATAGCCAGGGATATTAAATCTCGTGTATTGTGTTTTTCAATAGTGGTTTTTTGTGTAGTTATAAAATATATGTATTCGAAGATATTATAAATTCTATTATATAGTAATTCCAAGATTGTATTATTTAGATAAATATTGAAATAAAAATAAATAAAATTTACAATGATATAAATGTTTCACTATTTAAACTAATAAAAACTCTAATATTTTATATTCTTAATATTTTTACGTAAATATTTTATATATTTTTGTCATAAAAAACAAAATTTATATATGAATAATAGTTTTATATTATTCTAATTAAAACATTCTATTGATATTCAATATGTCGTATTGGAGAGGTAAATATTCAAAAATAAAAGAAAAAATAACATAGTATTTTACTTTTATCCTTTTATATGCAATAAAATAATATTTTTGTAACTAAAAAAGAAAAGAAAAACTCTGATCTTGAGTATGGGAGAAGATTCTAGTCAACCTTCCAACTTTCAATTCATTGTCATGTAAAATATGCACAAACATGTGGTGTTGATTGTAAGGATAAACATGTGGTGTAAAACAATTTTGGTTTTCTATGGGTATCCTCGCACTGAAGGCAATCCTGTCCGAGCCGGGAACATCCACAGGTACGTCGGGCTAACTCTCCCAGCGGGCATTTTTCCATCACAAAACTCGAACCTGAGTTCTTGCTTAAGGAAAATCAAGTATATACCACTTGAACCAACGTCTTTTGGTCATGTGGTGTAAATTGTAAGAACGTAACCAACATGTGGTGTTACTGGTGTAGAGAGAATTAGCTCACTATGGAGACGATAACAATTTTATTCCAATATATTGTTCTTTTTTATGCTGACCTTTACAGTGTTATTCAAATATATTGTGAAAATATTTTTTATAAAACAAATTATTCGGACAAATTGCACTTTTCATTCATTTTATTTTAATATATGAGTTTTTAGCCTATGCATTAGGCGTATATGATAAAGGCTAATTAATACCCCATTAACTCACATATGCTTTTGTAAAAGTAATATAATTAAAAAATATTTAATTATTATCAATTCTTTCCTTAATAAATAGTTTCTCTAATGCATACTTGAATTTGATCATTTTGTTTGATACATAATATTAGTGTGCTATCATTTTTTCATAATCTATCCCATCACTGTTCTTCTCTCACTCTTTTGTTATCATCCCAAAAAATTTGAACTGGATTAGCTATTTTCCTTTTAACAAACATTCAAATAAAAAATAACAACATGCACCACACAAAAATTCACTTTCTTAGTGTTGAATTATGTTAGAATGATTTCTTTTTTATTGATGATTATTTCAATATTGATTATAGTAATGGGGATATTGATTATAGCAATGAGTTCTCTTCCTAGTGACAATAATTTTAGTGCTATCTATTTTTGTCCTTGATGACTTATATTAGTAATGAATTCTTTTCTCATTGACAGTAATTGTGTGAATGATTATATTCATGGTTTTTCTTTTCACTAACAGTCATTCTAGTAATTTGTCTTTTGTCCTAGTAACTGATTATATTAGTATTTAGTTCTTTTCTCGTTGATGATCATTCTGATGGATATTATACCTTCAAAATTTATAGTTTGTAACACATTTCTAAGAATTATTTTTAGCTCATATAATTATTTAGTTATTTTTACTTTTAAATGATGTTTGGAATAATAGTATATCATCTTAAATATGATTTAGTTAATTTTGATTTATATTAAGTTATCTATATTTTTTATCATGTTATTAGTTGTTATTTATATTATTATTATTATTATCTAATCAGTTTTTCCTATATAATAAATTGCTTAGAATCACTCATATTTTCTTCAACTATTAGATTCTAAATTTATACAACATGTAGGATTTTCTCCTTTCTCTTCACTTTCAATGTGGGGACAAATTGAGTAATGATGACCAAACATGTTTGTATCATTAAATAACAATTGTGTCATTAAATAACAATTAATATATTTTTTGTGGTTTGTTCCATATGACTTATGCAGAATGAAATAACTTTTGAAGGGAAGAGTCTTACTAGGATGATATTGACAAACTAGCTACTTCCTACCTTTTTTGGTGTATTAATCCTAGATCTTGCATTAACATTGTTCCAATTTTTATTTCACATTAACTTTTCGTTATATTAAGTTAACACCCCATATACTATTTTAATACAACTTTATTTGCTTATAAAAAAAATATCGGGCCAAACATAAATATTAATCTAGTCACCTCTCGTCATGCACCTATAGCTTTTACTTTTTTGGTCCTAGTGAAGAACGATATTAGTATTTACTTTTTTCTTAATCATTCTTATAGTTTTTATATCTATAAGTTTTATAGTTTAAAACAATATTCCAATCATTATTTTTTAAACTTTTATAATTATTTGGTTATTTTCATTATTAAATAAATTTTTAATAAAGGTTAATTTCTAAGGCTTTTTATTATTTTGTTAGTTATTATTTATGTTGTTATTATCTACCATTTTTTACTTATATAATAAATTATTTTGAGTTATTTTTCGATCTAAATTTGTACAATTTAATTCTTTCCTCTCTTCACTTTTAACGGGAGAACAAATTGGGAAGTGATGACATAATATTTAAGTGTGAATGACATCATAATAGACATTGTAACGCCCCGAAAAATACTTCTCAAAAACATTGCGGAAAAATGGGTAAATTTTTTTTTTGAAATGGGGATGTATAAAATTGTTTCCTTTTAAAACCTTCCTTTTCCGGGACATCACTTTAAGTAACTCAAATGCGGAAAATCAACTTATCGTTATCGAATGATAACTTAACCTGATTCACAATTTCCTGAATAACACAATTCATATAAATGGTTAAGTCATCTTTAGTTCACACAAACTAAATCAACAAAGGCGGAAACTACATCCCACTAACATATACCAAATCCAAAAGAAAGGACGGAAATACTAATCATCGCCAACAGACA
>NC_032024.1:6454637-6473398 GCF_001865875.1 Lupinus angustifolius
CTGGGCAGTGCCCTAATTCACATCATAACTCAAAGGGTAACGTCCCTACCACTACGACTATCGTTGAATCACCCTAGACGGTCCCAGACCAAGCCCCTTACGGTCAGACGATCTCGCTCCGTGGTATCACGTATCCTTTTCTGGGCATCGCCCTAAATCATATATCCTTCTCGGATTTCTTTCTTTAAAATAAATTTCTGAATTTGACTATTTAATTCCAACACCTTCAATACTTTACTTTTTATTTCAATTACGGCGTTATACTAAAGTAGTTTATATCACATACCCTTACTAGGGTTATTACATACTCAACCAATCAATCCCAATAGTCAAACACATTTACTGTCTCTCGCCCAAGCGAGGACCCTTCGCTCAAGCGAAAATTCAATCAACAATACCCTTTTTAAACTGGGCATCTCTCGCTCAAGCGAGGACAAGTCCCCCAAGCGACAATTCATCTTTAGCAATTAGACTGAAACTTTCCTCGCCTAGGCGAATTTGCTCGCCCGGGCGGACTTTCGGTCGCCCGGTCTCGCCCCGGCGACGCCTCGGTCGCCCAGGCGAAATCCTGGAATTTTTTTTTTTCCGCCCAAACGGGTTTTTGCTCGCCCCGGCGACGCCCTGGTCGCCCAAGCTCGCCCCGACGACGCCCTGGTCGCCCGAGCTCGCCCTGATGACTCCTGGTTCGCCCAGACTACTGGAATTTGGACAGAATGCTAATTTTTGTCATTTTCAACAATCAAGACACATTCAAACATGGTTTTTCAACCACCTGCACTCAGAAAATTTCACAACAACATTCATATACAATATTCAACACATTTCATCAACAATCACATATATTCAAAAGCATTCAAACATAAAAATCTTGGGTTTCTTAAACCCAAGTTAACTCCAAAACCTTTGAGATGGTTTAGGAGATCCGGGTGTCATATTCGGACACCACTATGTCACGATGTGTTCTCTCTCACCTTAATGAAGCGTGCTTTACGAAATCCCTATGGTTCGGTTGGGTTGCAAGGTTCAAATGCCGGAAATCTTCGTAACTACCATAATAAAACTCGTTAGTTTCCGATATTTCTAAAATCGTTACCAAAATACTTAAAACTCCATATTCCGATTTAAAACATTCTTTGATAATCTTACCACTTTAAAGTAAGTTATACAAAGTATCATTTAAGAGTTTCATGAGACCTTCATGTACTCATAAACCTCAACATCATTTTTAACAAAGATTTCTATTTTTCCAACTTGATTCAAGCCATGGTTTAAGGCTAAAAACAAATAGAAATACATACATTCTCATTTTTACAAAACATTTCCTAAAGGTTCCTTTGATTTTATCATCATCCCCTTTGGCTAAAACAACAAAAGTATGTAATACAACATTATAACAACTCTATGAACACAAGTTGTTCATGTTTTCAACAAAATATTTTTGTGAGTTCAAGAACCACATCATTTTCGGTTTTGAAGAGAAAATGAGTTAGAAAGTGTTTTAGAAAATTTCAACGGTTGAATATGTTCTTGACATACTCATGAACGACATACTTAAATCTCATCAACATCCATTGGTTGAATGTTGAGAGATCAAGGATTGAAGATGGAAGAAGACTTGAGAAAAATGAGAGAAAAATGGAGAGAGTTACCTTCTCTTTGAAAATGCAAAAGTGAGTGAGTGAAGTGTGGAGTGTGAGGGTTTAAGGAGAGAGGGAAATCAGATTTTCCCTAGGCAATAAGGACAAATCTCATAGGGTGGCTAATGATGAGCTCATGAGATATGGTGAAAGTGATGGGAGATTTGCTTTATGGAAGTCAAATCTCTCATCCCAATGTGTAATGATCACCTTGCGGACACGTGTGATAAACATTCCCGAGTATTATCGGCCAATACTCGATCGGGTATTTTAAATCGTCCGATCCTAATATTCGATTAGAATTTCGGATTTCGGCATTCCGAGTGAAAAATATTTAGAAAATAGGTATGAGTGTACTCAGAGTCTATATTGACTCAAAATTAAATTACGAATCCAATGGCGCAATCGGAATTCGATTCCGAGTTACGGAACTCAAAAAGACACTTTTTGAGCCGTACCGGGCGGATTCGGCCCCGACAGTGGTGCAGAACCGACTGTCTCCAAAAATTACCAAAATTTACCACAAAATCGGAAATAAAATTTCAAGAATAAAACTCAACTAGAGTTTTGTCTAATTCTTTACTGAAAATTCCCAGAAATTCATTTTCGAATATATAATTAATAAAAATATTAGTAAAATCTTATAATTCAAACTCGTAAAATTCGCGGTGTTACAGACATTACCAAATATACCTATATTAATGGGACTACATCTTTTGTTTTACAATATTGTGTTACTCCATGAGCCATGAGCTGTGGTTGGTCAGAAAATACTTACTAATTAAACTTTTAACTTAAATATATTTTTTTCAGTCAATCACAACTCATAGTACATAAAGTGGCACACAATGTGGAATAGGAGATATGGTCCCTATATTAACCTAATCACTTCCCATCATGCCCATAGGTTAAGGTGTATGCTTAATTTATTAAATCACATTGATCATGCATTAAGTGTCCTAATCTCATCACAAATAGATTATTTAAAATTTGTGTTACGATATAACACTAGAATTGTCTTTTAATAATGCTTGTGTGTGGAACATTATTAAATGATAGGCATAGTTCAATGGTACAAAAATCAATAACGTTTTATGAAGCATGCATTGATGAATCTCTACGATTAACAATATCTACTTATTGGATTTTTCCTATATAATAAATTGCTTAAAATAACTTTGTTGGGAATGCTTGAAATATGTTATTGTATTAGTCCCACATTGTCTAGTATTGGAATAGAGTAGAGTAATCAATGTTATATATTGGACTCAGGTCCCTTGTTATAATGTGCACCAGATATAAGCACCTAATAGAAACACCCTATGGCCAGGTGGGCTCATGGGTGTGCTAGAGTTTGTAATCCTTATTCTCTAATAATATATTGGTAGCCGCTCAACGCTCCCGGGGAAGTAGGCACAATTGGCTGAACCCCTTAACAAATTCTCTTGATTCTTCTCTTCTATTTATTCAATGCCTTTATTTGATTGTTTGTGGCCAACGCTGCGTAACGATCGCTTCCGCTGCACTAACAATTGGTATCAGAGCCAATTGGTAGATGGCTCTTAACCCAGACGTCAGATAATGGCTAAAGAGGGTGAAGGCGTGATGGCTAGACAAGGTGCATCAAAGGTAATGGCAAAGATAGAGTAGATGAGTTGAAGGAGAAGGAAACATGGTAGAACTGTGGTGTGGGCGTTGCATATGTTGATCCAGAATCCCAGAAATTCATGTACTGGATTAGGATCAAGGTGGAGATAGAGACTCATATGTTGAGTTTGACCCAGAGACAGGTGCTGACAATATCTCTCTAGATACCACTTCAATATGTAGTATTGGAGAGGTAAATACTGAAAAATAAAAAATAAAATAACATAGTATTTTACTTTTATCCTTTTATATGCAATAAAATAATATTTTTCTCAGTTAAAAAGAAATGAAAAACTTTGATCTTGAGTATGGAAGAAGATTCTAGTCAACCTTCCAAATTTCAATTCATTGTCATGTAAAATATGCACAAACATGTGGCGTTGATTGTAAGAATAAACATGTGGTGTAAAAAAAATTGGTTTCCTACGAGTATCATCGCACTGGAAGCAATCCTGTCCAAACCGGGAACATCCACAAGTACGTCGGACTAACTCTACCAGCGGGCATTTTTTCCATCCACAAGACTCGAACCTGGGTTCTTGCTTTAGAAGAATCAAGCATGTACCACTTGAACCAACGTCCGTTGGTCACATGTGGTGTAAATTGTAACAACGTAACCAACATGTGGTGTTACTGGTGTAGAGAGAATTAGCTCACTATGGAGACGTTAACAATTTTATTCCAATATTTTATGAAAATAATTGGTTTGTTGAATCAGCAATCTTAAATTCAATAAATAGCACTCTTTTTTATGCTGACCTTTACAGTGTTATTCAAATATATTGTGAAAATATTTTTTATAAAACAATTTATTCGGACAAATTGCACTTTTCATTCATTTTATTTTAATATATGAGTTTTTAGCCTATGCATTAGGCGTATATGATAAAGGCTAATTAATACCCCATTAACTCACATATGCTTTTGTAAAAGGAATATAATTAAAAATATTTAATTATTATCAATTTTTTCCTTAATAAATAGTTTCTCTAATTCATACTTGAATTTGATCATTTTGTTTGATACATAATATTAGCGTGCTATCATTTTTTCGTAATCTATCCCATCACTATTCTGCTCTCACTATTTTGTTATCATCCCAAAAAATTTGAAGTCGATTAGCTATTTTCCTCTTTTGTGTCACCTTTATGATAATATACATTCTTTTCTATCAAGTTCACATTTTCAGATTCCTTTTAACAATCATTCAAATAAAAAATAACAACATGCACCGCACAAAAATTCACTTTCTTGGTGTTGAATTATGTTAGAATGGTTTCTTTTTTATTGACGATTATTTCAGTATTGATTATAGTAATGGAGATATTGATTATAGCAATAAGTTCTCTTCCTAGGGACAATGATTTTAGTGTTATCTATTTTTGTCATTGATTACTTATGTTAGTAATGATTTCTTTTCTCATTGACAATCATTTTATGATTGATTATATTCATGGTTTTTCTTTTCACTAACAATCATGCTAGTAATTTATCTTTTATCCTAATAACATATTATATTAGTATTTAGTTCTTTTCTCGTTGATGATCATTCTGATGGTCATTATACCTTCAAAATTTATAGTCTGTAACATATTTCTAAGGATTATTTTTAGCTCATATAATTATTTAGTTATTTTTACTTTCAAATGATGTTTGGAATAATAGAATATCATCTTAACTAGGATTTAGTTAATTTTGATTTATATTAAGTTATCTGTATTTTTTATCATCTTATTAGTTGTTATATCTAATCAGTTTTTCCTATATAATAAATTGCTTAGAATCACTCATATTTTCTTCAACTATTAGATTCTAAATTTCTACAACATAGAGGATTTTCTCATTTCTCTTCACTTTCAATGCGGGGACAAATTGAGTAATGATGACCAAATATGTTTGCATCATTAAATAACAATTGTGTCATTAAATAACAATTAATATATAGGCTGCTCTGCTAGGGCATGCTCCAAGTTTCTGGGAAACTAGTTCCAACTTTCTGGGAAAACACTCATAATGGCAACTTTTGTTCCTTGGAGTTTCTTATCTGAATCTCTGGAAACTACTACTACTTCTCCTCCTCTAAAAAAATCCTTTGCACAAGTTCTCCAAAACTCATGTGACATTGCCATTTCTCAACTGTCACAACCTTGCATCAAAGGAGATGTTATTGCCATAAAAATCTCATAGGAAGATTACCAAGCAGGATTGCAAGGGTGCAGAAACCACCTTCATGGGAGGCTCATCTTTGCAAAAGGGGACAACCCTTTGAAGTATGTAGATCTGAAATCTAAGCTTAGTAAGATGTGGGAGAGGATAGGACCATGGAGCATGGTGTCCTTGGGAAAAGGTTATTATGATTTCTCCTTCTCTTCGGTGGAGGATATGAGAAGCATATGCGCAGTGGGAGCTTGGTCCCTGAAACCAGGTTTCCTGAGGATGTCCCTATGGACACCTGACTTCAACCCAAGGCAACAAAGACACTCTCATTCTCAGTGCTGGGTTAAAATATATGGGCTTCCTCAGGAATATTGGAGCCTGAGGATCTTATTCTCCATTGCAGGTGGGCTAGGCACTCCCATATCATTGGATGATGCAACATCCAAGAGATCATTTGGGCATTATGCTCGAGTGTTGGTAGAGATAAACATTCGAGAGGATTTACATGATCAGATTCTGGTGGAGAGAGAGGGATTTGCATTCTTCGTTGGGATTGAGGATGAAAATGTGCCTCCTCTGCATAGCAATTGTCGCAGATTGACCAAAAAGAAGGTGGAAGAGGGTGCTCCTAGGAAGAAGGCTGAGGAATCAGGCCCTAAAACAAGGCCAAATAAAGAAGATGAGGTTTCTAACATCAGAAAAATTGATGACTTAGTCATCAACTTGGAGTTTGATAATAGAGAAGATGAAAATTTGGAGGGGATAGAAAGAGTTGAGAATTCTCCAGAAAAGGAAGGAGAGCAACATCCTCTAGATAATGCAATTTTGGAGGAATCATATGACCCATTGGTGCCACAAGACATTGATGACAACTTCACAGTTCTTGACACACAGGAATTGGAAAATAGAAATGCAGTCAAGGATATGCAAATAGTGGGCAGGCTTTGGGCTGATGAAACCATGAAGGAGGAAGAGGATGAGGAACAATTCACTCCTATTCTGTCAAAATCCCAAAAGAAAAAGATGAGAAAGAAAGGGATCACTGAGATAACTCACTATATCCGAAA
Source organism: Lupinus angustifolius (assembly GCF_001865875.1). Classification (NCBI taxonomy): domain Eukaryota; kingdom Viridiplantae; phylum Streptophyta; class Magnoliopsida; order Fabales; family Fabaceae; genus Lupinus; species Lupinus angustifolius. Next base: position 6,461,146 of record NC_032024.1, read on the forward strand.
GGGTGGGAATTCTAACAATGCCCAATGATAGTCCTCTATTGGAATTGTAGAGGTCTAAGCAACCTCAATACAAGGTTGGTTCTAAAAAACCTTTGCTTAACTCATAAACCAGATTTTTTATTTATTATTGAACCTATGATATCTAAAGAGGCCATTCATGGATCCTACTGGAATGATATCAGGATGAAACTTTTTGTGACCAATAATAGAGGAAATAATGTGCCCAACCTTTGGGGATTATGTAGTTATGATCACTCCCCTATTGTTTTGTACAACTCAGATCAGCAAATCACTATATCAATTGCAATAGAAGACAAAACTTGTTACATTTGTGTTGTGTATGCACATACTAACTATATCCAGAGAAGAAGCCTTTGGTTTGACCTGCATGATCAGATAAATACTCATGTTGGTCTCTGGACTTGCATATGAGACTTTAATGTTGTGCTTGGTTCTAATGAGGCCAGAGGCCCTCGAATTCCTCAAGCCCTACCCTCAAATGAATTCAAAAGCTTCATTGACTGCTCTAACTTGATACATCTCAACACAAGAGGGAATCTGTTCACTTAGTCTAATAGGAGATCAGGGGATGCTCAAACTAAAAAAAGGTTGGATAGAAGTTTGTGTAATGAGGAATGGCTCAGTGCTTGGAGTCAAACCTCTTGTTTTAATTTGCCTAGAATTTTCTTCGGATCATCATCCAATTATGCTCACTTCAAATTCTACAATAAGGAGAGCTTCCTCTTTTAGGTTTCATAAAATGTGGATTAAGCATGAGGATTGCAAGAGGGTGGTGGAAACTGTCTGGAACATGTCTTGCTATGGTTGCCCCATGTATATTCTATCTCAAAAGCTCAAGACTCTTAAGAATGAGCTAAAGCATTTGAACATTAATATCTTTGGTAATATACATACTAATGTTAAAAATGCTATGGCTGCTTTGGAGCTCATCCAGAACTCCAGGGATCTTATGCCTAGTCAAGAGTTGAGAGATCAGGAAACTTTGGCTCAACACAACCTTTTGCATGCTCTTGAAGTTGAGGAATCCTTTTGGAAAGAAAAAGCTAGAATAAACTGGCAAACTGATGGAGATAGAAACACTGCTTTTTTTCATAGAGTCACAAAAATAAGGTAAGCCACTAAGTCAATGAATCTGCTAAAGGATGGCAATAGATTGCTAATTGATCAGGATGAGATTGAGAATCATGTTCTAGACTATTTTCAGAATCTTTTTGCATCTGAAAATTCCACCAGTCAGAATTCCCTCATCCAGGAGGTGATTCCTAATCTGGTTTCTCAGGAGGACAATGCCATGCTAACCTTGATGCCTTCTAAGGAGGAAATCAGGAAGGCAGTGTTTGCTATGAATGGTGATCGGGCACTAGGGCCAGATGGTTTTGGGGGAGTATTTTTCCAAACTTTTTAGGACATAGGTGGCCGTGATGTTTGCCTTTCTGTGTCCCAATTTTTCTCTCAGGGTTGGATCCTTCCAAACATGAATGCTAGCACTATTATCCTAATTCCTAAACTCCTTGGCGCTGACAGAATCAATGATTTCAGGCCTATTGCTCTGGCAAATTTTCAATTCAAAATCATCACTAAGATTCTGGTTGATAGGCTTGCCTCCATTGCTTCCAGAATTATCTCTCCTAATCAAAAGGGCTTCATAAGAGATAGAAACATGCAAGATTGCATTTGTCTAGCCTCTGAAGCACCAAATCTGTTGGATCACAAAACCTTTGGTGTCAACCTAATCTTAAAACTTGACATATCAAAGGCATTTGACACAATAGATTGGGAATTTCTAATGGACACTCTCAGGGCTTTTGGCTTTAGCCAGAAATTGATCACTTGGATTCATGTTATTATCCACTCTGCTAGACTATCAATTAGTGTTAATGGTCATAATGTGGGCTATTTTGGTTGCAAGAGAGGGGTGAGGTAGGGGGACCCTCTATCCCCTCTACTGTTTTGTCTAGTAGAGGAGGTCCTGAGCATGGGTATCCTAAATTTAGTGGCTCTTGGCAAATTAAGCACAGTCAGTGGTCCTTCTCATCTTCAAACATTGAGCCATGTGCTCTATGCTGATGATGTGCTTATCTTCTGCAAGGGAATTAAAAGAGAGCTTAGAGAGCTCAAACTCCTTCTATCTACCTATGCCCAAGCTTCTAGGCAGATCATAAATGCATCAAAGAGTCAGTTTTTTTTCTGCCAACTCTAATCCTAGGAAAATAACTTCCCTCTCCTCTTTCCTTGGTTTTAATGCTGGATCACTTCCCTACACATACCTTGGTGTCCCTGTGTTCAAGGCAAGCCTAAAAGGGCCCATCTTCAACCAATTGCTGACAAAATTACTCAGAAATTGGCTGCTTGGAAAGGTTCATGTCTCTCAATCATGGGAAGAGTGGAATTAGTCAAATATGTTATTCAACGCATATTGGTTTACTCATTTCACATATATGTCTGGCCTGCTAAACTTCTTAAATATTTGGACAAAAAGATCAGAAATTTCATCTGGGAAGGGGATACTGAGGTCAAAAAGCTTGTCACTGTTAATTGGCACCAAGTCTGCTCCTCAACACAGGTTAGTGGTCCTGGTGTCAAGTCCATATCTAAGATGAACAAAGCATCTCTCATTAAGTTCTCTTGGACTATTTTATCCTCTACCAAAGACTGGGCAGTGTTCTTTAGGAAGAGGTTTGGTAGAGATTGCAGAATCTCTCCTAGATACTACAAGTCTTCAATTTGGCCTAACATTAAGGCTAATTGGACATATGTCCATCTCAACTCCTTTTGGCTAGTTGGGGATGGAACCAAAATTAAATTATGGACTGACAATTGGCTTGGATCTTCCTTGATAGATCTTTTGAACATTCCATATGGTCTTGGTTATAATCTGCAAGCTTATGTATCTGACTTCATCCATCAGGGTAGGTGGACTATCCCTACACAATTGGTGGAGCTCTTCCCGAATGTTTCCAAAGCTATTGCTAGGACCTTAATTCCAAACAGTGAGGATAGGATGGTTTGGCTTGGAACAACTGATGGTAATCTATCTCTTAAAGAAGCCTACTCCAATCTATCTTCTCATCAGAATCTAGTGAAGTGGTTCAAGGAAATTTGGTCGAATAAAATTCCTCCTTCCAAATCATTCATAGCCTGGAGATGGAAAGACAACAAAATTCCAACTGATGAGAACCTTCAGAAAAGAGGCTACAAGTTAGCTTCAATGTGTAGTCTTTGTCACAAAAGCCTTTAGTCATCTAATCATCTCTTCCTTCAGTGTTCTTATGCTCAACAGTTATGGTTCTGGTTGAACCACATTTTCTCCATCAACATAGACACTTCATCATGCTTAGCTGTTTGGAACACCACCAAATCTGATTGGACCAAAGAGGCCCTATCTATTTGCATAACTCATATAATTGCTAAGATTTGGTTTTTCAGAAACAAAGCTAGGTTCGATAACACTCTAATCCTAATGGTGAGAGCTTTGGACAAGCTAAAGCTGGACATTAATTTGGCTGCTAGGAATTCAAAATCTTATGCAAATAACAATCCAGCTGAGTTTGCTATTTTGAGGAACCTGAACATCACTTTGCGTTTCAATAGATGTCCAATAATAAGAGAGATAATTTGGCATCCTCCTACAATAGGTTGGCTTAAGGTTAACACTGATGGTGCTACTCAGGGCAGCCCTGGTTTGGCGGGAGGAGGAGGCATTTTCAAAAACCATCTTGGCAAATTTGTAGCATGCTTTTCTGCTTTCTATGACATCCATTATGCTATATATGCTGAGCTTCTTTCGGTTTTATTGGCAATTGAATTTTCTTATGCAAAACATTGGAATTATTTATGGATTGAAAGTGATTCAACCTTAGTGGTGGGAATTCTCAAAGGCAATATTCTTCCTCCTTGGAGTCTATCTTCAAGGTGGAGTATTTGCAAAAACTTATTGTCTTCTATGTCTTGGAAGGTTTCTCATATTTGTAGGGAAGAGAATTCTTGTGCGGATTTACTTGCTAATCATGGATTGAGATCAAGAACTTTTACTTGGTGGGATTCTATGCCATCTATAATCTTCTTGGATTGTGTAATAGAAATTGGTTGGGTTTACCAAACTATAGGTTCACTAACTTGTGATGGTTCTTTCTTTCATCAATAAATTTCGGGTGTTTTAGCATCTTTGCTTAAAAAAAACAATTAATATATTTTTTGTGGTTTGTTCCATATGACTTATGCAAAATGAAATAACTTTTGAAGGGAAGAGTCTTACTAGCTTAATATAGACAAACTAGATACTTCATACCTTTTTTGGTGTATTAATCCTAGATCTTGCATTAAGATTGATCGAATTTTTGTTTCTCATTAACGTTTTGTTATATTAACTTAACACCCCATATACTATTTTAATAAAACTTTATTTGCTTATAAAAAAAAGATCGGGCCAAACATAAATATTAATCTAGTCACCTCTCGTCATGCACCTATAGCTTTTACTTTTTTGGTCCTAGTGAAGAACGATATTAGTATTTACTTTTTTCTTAATCATTCTTATAGTTATTATATCTATAAGTTTTATAGTTTAAAACAATTTTCCAACCATTATATTTTAAACTTATATAATTATTTGGTTATTTTCATTATTAAATAAATTTTTAATAAATGTTAATTTCTATAGCTTTTTATTATTTTGTTAGTTATTATTTATGTTGTTATTATCTACCATTTTTTACTTATATAATAAATTGTTTTGAGTTATTTTTCGATCTAAATTTGTACAATTTAATTCTTTCCTCTCTTCACTTTTAACGAGAAAACAAATTGTGAAGTGATGACAGAATATTTAAGTGTGAATAACACCATAATAGACATTATCAAATATACCTATATTAATGGGACTATATCTTTTGTTCTACAATATTGTGTTACTCCATATTCCATGAGCTGTGATTGGTCAGAAAATACTTAATAATTAAACTTTTAATTTAAATATATTTTTTTCAATCAATCACAACTCATAGTACATAAAATGGCACACAATGTGGAATAGGAGATATGGTCCCTAAATTAACCTAATCACTTCTCATCATGCCCATAGGTTAAGGTGTATGCTTAATTTATTAAATCACATTGATCATGTTAATTGTCCTCATCTCATTACAAATAGATTATTTAAAATTTGTGTTATGATATAACACTAGAATTGTCTTTTAACAATGCACATTTAATAATGCTTGTGTGTGGAACATTATTAAATGATAGGCGTAGTTCAATGGCACAAAAATTAATAACGTTTATGAAGCAGACATTGATGAATCTCTACAATTAACAATATCTAATTATTGGATTTTTCCTATATAATAAATTGCTTGAAATATCTTATACTTTCTTCAACTATTTGATTCTAAATTTCTACAACATATTGAATTTTCTCCTATATCTTCACTTTCAATGCAAGAACAAATTGTAAAGTGATGGACAAATATGTTTGTGTCGTCATTGACGAATATGTTTGTGTCGTCATTCAGTGACGATAAAATAGACCTAACCAACCATAAATATTAATTTAGTTACCTCTCATCATGTTGTGTCTATGGCTTTTATTATTTTTTGGTACTAATGGAGAATGATGCTAGTATTTACTTTTTTCTTAATCATTCTAATAGTGATTATACATAGAGATTTTAAAGTTTATAATACATTTCCAATCATTATTTTTTAAACTCATACAATTATTTGGTTACTATTTTTATTTTAATTATTTGTAATAAGTTTAAAGCTTACCAAATTTTAGTTTGATCAAGTGTTTAAGAGGAAATTTAAATCGATAAAAAAATTATCTTCTCTAGAATTTAGTTAGCTTTATTTTATACAAATTTATCTATAATTCTTTTTTTATTTTTTTAGCTATTTTTATGCTCTTATTGTTTATTAGTTTTTGCATATATAATAAATTGTTTTGAGTGACTTGTCCATTGTAAATTTCTACAACTTAATTCTCTCATCTCTCTTCACTTTTAATGGGAGAATAAATTGTGAAGTGATGACCAAATACTAATGTGAGAATGACATCATAATAGACCTAGCCAAACATACATATATTAACCTAGTCACCTCTCATCATGCCCCTATAGGTTAAGGTGTATACTTAATTTATTACATCACATTGATCATGCATTAAGTGTCCTAAGCTTAGTATAAATAGATCACTATTTAAACTAATAAAAACTCTAATATTTTATATTCTTAATATTTTCACGTAAATATTTTATATATATTTGTTATAAAAAAACAAAATTTATATATGAATAATAGTTTTATATTATTCTAATTAAAACATTCTATTGATATTCAATATTAGTATTGGAGAGCTAAATACAGAAAAATAAAAGAAAAATAACATAGTATTCCACTTTTATTCTTTTATATGCAATAAAATAATATTTTTGTCACTAAAAAAGAAAAGAAAAACTCTGATCTTGAGTATGGAAGAAGATTCTAGTTAACCTTCCAAATTTCAATTCATTGTCATGTAAAATATGCACAAACATGTGGTGTTGATTGTAAGAATAAATATGTGGTGTAAAAAAAATTGGATTTCCTACGTGAATCCTCGCACCGGAGGTAATCCTGTCCGAGCTGGGAACATCCACAGGTACGTTCTCGTGGGGCTAACTCTTCCAGCGGGCATTTTTTTCATCCATAAGACTCGAACCTGGATTCTTGCTTAAAGGGAATCAAGCATGTACCACTTGAACCAATGTCCATTTGTCCCATGTGGTGTAAATTATAAGAACGTAACCAACATCTGGTGTTACTGGTGTAGAGAGAATTAGCTCACGGAGACGTTAACAATATTATTTCAATATTTTATGATAATAATTGGTTTGTTGAATCAGCAATCTTAAATTCAATAAATAACACTCTTTTTTATGCTGACCTTTACAGTGTTATTCAAATATATTGTGAAAATATTTTTTATAAAATAATTTATTCGGACAAATTGCACTTTTCATTCCTTTTATTTTAATATATGAGTTTTTAGCCTATGCATTAGGCGTATATGATAAAGGCTAATTAATACCCCATTAACTCACATACGCTTTTGTAAAAGTAATATAATTAAAAAATATTTAATTATTATCTATTCTTTCCTTAATAAATAGTTTCTCTAATTCATACTTGAATTTGATCATTTTGTTTGATACATAATATTAGCGTGCTATCATTTTTTCTTAATCTATCCCAATACAATTCTGCTCTCACTATTTTGTTATCATCCCAAAAAGTTTGAAATCATTAGCTATTTTCCTCTTTTGTGTCACCTTTATGATAGTATACATTCTCTTCTATCAAGCTCACATTTTCAGATTCCTTTTAACAATCATTCGAATAAAAAATAACAACATGCACCGCACAAAAATTTACTTTCTTGGTGTTGAATTATGTTAGAATGATTTCTTTTTTATTGATGATTATTTTAATATTGATTATAGTAATGGGGATATTGATTATAGCAATGAGTTCTTTTCCTAGTGACAATGATTTTAGTGTTATCTATTTTTGTCATTGATGACTTATGTTAGTAATGATTTCTTTTCTCATTGACAGTCATTGTGTGATTAATTATATTCATGGTTTTTCTTTTCACTAACAGTCATGCTAGTAATTTGTCTTTTGTCCTAGTAACAGATTATATTTGTATTTAGTTCTTTTCTTGTTGATGATTATTTTGATGGTCATTATACCTTCAAAATTTATAGTTTGTAACACATTTCTAAAGATTATTTTTAGTTCATTTATTTTAACTTTCAAATGATGTTTGGAATAATAGAATGTCATCTTAACTAGGATTTAGTTAATTTTAATTTATATTAAGTTATCTATATTTTTTATCATCTTATTAGTTGTTATTTATATTATTATTATTATTATCTAATCAGTTTTTCCTATATAATAAATTGCTTAGAATCACTCCTATTTTCTTCAACTATTAGATTCTAAATTTCTACAACATATCGGATTTTCTCCTTTCTCTTCACTTTCAGCCTTCCTTTGGTAGAGAGAAAATGGAGGAGAAAGAGAATGAGAGAAGAGAAATTGGAGAGGAGGATTTTCTTTCTCTTCTTTGGTTGGGAAGAGAGTTTGAGAAGAGAGTTTGAGAAGAGAGAATAAAAATGAGGTGGAGCCTACCAAATTTTCTTCTTCTCACATGTGAAGAGAAAATGGGGGAGGATGAGTGGAGGAGTTTGGACAAAGAGCAGATGTTCCAAACTATTTTTGTCTATATATTCTAAGCTAATCACATTCGACCAAATAATATAAAAAAAATATTTTCTTTTTTTATGATTTTTCTTTTTACTTAGGTTTCACTTTTTAATTAGATTGGTATATAAATGAGACCCAAAATTGGGACAAATGATGTTCATTCTGGAAGTTTAATCATTCTTTTATCTTTCTTTTTTCTAAACAACCAAACAACACCAAATTTTACTCTATTTCTCACATCTGTCTCTTCTCTTTCTTTCTTTTCACTCTCTTTCTTACATATTTCTCTATTCTTATTTTCTTCCCTCAACCAAATGGAGCATCAATGTGGGGACAAATTGAGTAATGATGACCAAATATGTTTGTATCATTAAATAACAATTATGTCATTAAATAACAATTAATATATTTTTTGTGGTTTGTTCCATATGACTTATGCAAAATGAAATAACTTTTGAAGGGAAGAGTCTTACTAGCTTGATATTGACAAACTAGCTACTTCCTACCTTTTTTGGTGTATTAATCCTAGATCTTGCATTAAGATTGTTCAAATTTTTGTTTCTCATTAACTTTTTGTTATATTAACTTAAAACCCCATATACTATTTTAATACAACTTTATTTGCTTATAAAAAAAAGATTGGGCCAAACATAATTATTAATCTAGTAGTCACCTGTTGTTATGCACCTATAGCTTTTACTTTTTTGGTCCTAGTGAAGAACGATATTAATATTTACTTTTTTCTTAATTATTCTTATAGTTATTATATATATAAGTTTTATAGTTTAAAACAATTTTCCAACCATTATTTTTTAAACTTATATAATTATTTGGTTATTTTCATTATTAAATTAATTTTTAATAAAGGTTAATTTCTATAGCTTTTTATTATTTTTTTAGTTATTATTTATGTTATTATTATCTACTATTTTGTACTTATATAATAAATTGTTTTGAGTTATTTTTCGATCTAAATTTGTACAATTTAATTCTTTCCTCTCTTCACTTTTAACGAGAGAACAAATTGTGAAGTGATGACAGAATATTTAAGTGTGAATGACATCATAATAGACCTTCCCAAATATACCTATATTAATGGGACTATACATCTTTTGTTCTACAATATTGTATCACTACATGTGCCATGAGTTGTGATTGGTCAGAAAATACTTACTAATTAAAATTTTAACTTAAATATATTTTTTTTAATCAATCACAACTCCTAGTACATAAAGTGGCACACAATGTGGAATAGGATATATGGTCCCTATATTAACCTAATCACCTCTCATCATGCCCATAGGTTAAGGTGTATGCTTAATTTATTAAATCACACTTATCATGCATTAAGTATCCTAATCTCATTACAAATAGATTATTTAAAATTGTGTTATGATATTACACTAGAATTGTCTTTTAACAATGCACATTTAATAACGCTTGTGTGTGGAACATTATTAAATGATAGGCAGACTTCAATGGTACAAAAATCTACTTAATTGAGAGCTATGAATTTTATGGCTTAGAGATTCAACAATACTCAAGGAAGTAGATGGTGTTGATTGTCACAAATTTAATAGCGTTTTTATAATGATAAGTGTTAAATGTCATGTATTGTATTTTTGTATAGTGGCTTTTCATATAGCTACAAAACTTATGTATTTAAAGGTATTATTAATTTTATTATATAGTAATTCCTAGATTCTATTATTTAGATATTGATATAAAAATAAATAAAAGTTCCAGTAATATAAACGGTTCACTATTTAAACTACTAAATATTCTAAAATTTTATATTCTTAATATTTGTATGGTAAACATTTAAAATATTTTTTTATTTAATTAAAAATATTATATATGAATTGTAGTTTTGTATTATTCTAATTAAAATATTCTATTGATATTCAACCTAAATAGTTTTTGTATTATTTTTTCTATTTTTTGCAGCACACGTTACAGCAAGCGTTATTGATTCGTCATATTCTACGTAGTTATTGAATCTAACTTTAGCTTCTATTGTCTCATGACAATATTTGAAACATTATTAAATATCAATTTTTTTTTTTTTGTATAGTGTAACCTCGTTATAGATATATAACTAAATTAGCCAATATTTTTACAAGCCATGGTTTTAATAAGAAAAATAGGCTTTTTGCTTGATGAACTTAATCCCACCACTCACCACATTCATCCTTTTTGTCTAAGATTCATTATCCTAACCATGGATTACCTCCCTAGTGTTTTCTTGTACCACATTGAAGGTTTTTGGCCTTCTTTGTTTATAATAATTTCTAGTTTTTTCATTATCAAAGTGCTTAAGTATCACATGATTGAGAGACCTAGGAAATCTAAACTTCCCCCTGGTCCCAAACCGTGGCCTATAGTAGGACAACTTCCTGAAATGCTTGCAAACAAACCAGCATCTATGTGGATACACAAGGTCATGAAAGAAATGAAAACCGAAATTGCATGTATCCGCTTAGGAAATGTGCATGTAATCCCAGTGTCTTGCCCCTCTATTGCTCGGGAATTCTTGAGAAAACATGATGCTGTTTTTGCATCAAGACCAATGAGCAACTCAACTGAAATTGTTAGCAATGGATATTTGACAGCAATTTTTGCACAATTCGGAGAACAATGGTGGAAAATGAAAAAAGTCCTTATCAATGATTTGTTCTCTTTCCAAAAGCATCAATGGCTTCAAGAGAAAAGGAATGAAGAAGCTGATAATCTTATGTTCTATGTTTACAACAAATGCAAAAATGTGAATGATCATGGCCTTGTGAATGTTAGGATTGCTTCACAGCATTATTGTGGTAATGTTATTAGGAAATTGATTTTTAATACAAGGTACTTTGGAAAGGGTAGGGATGATGGAGGGCCAGGTTTTGAGGAAGTAGAACATATAGACTCCATTTTCACATTGCTTAGATATGTTTTTGCATTTTGTGTTTCTGATTATATGCCATGTTTGAGAGGATTTAACTTCGAGGGCCTTGAGAAAAAGGTGGATAAGGCAATTAAGATAATGAAGAAGTATCATGATCCAATCATTGAAGAGAGAATCACACAATGGAATGATGGATCTAAGATGGAAGTAGAGGACTTGCTTGACATTATGATTTCACTCAAAGATGCCAATAATAACCCATTATTGACAATGGAGGAAATCAAGTGGCAAATTATGGTAAGAATACTCCACTTTTTCTTTTCAATTTCTCCCCACATGAATTAGCACTTATACATGTTCACACTCTTGGCCAATATAAATCATCACCCATATGTATATTGCCTCCTGGGTTATGCTCCCATGCATGTCCGATAGTTTTTTAACTGCATTATGCATACACTGTTAGACATTTCAAAACTTTCATTGAGCCTTTAATGGTTCATAAGAACCCTTAATTTAGGATCTTGACATTATGACATTTACATGTGATAAATGTGGTGAAGGATTACCTGGTTCCATTGTTATTCTTTGTTGGTGCTTTCTTTGATACTGCACTTTCTGGTTGCCTTTTGTTTTCACCTCTCTGTCTTCCCTTATGAGTTCTTTGATGATTAGAAAACTCAGTTTGCTTGCCTTTCTGCTTTTATGGCACTGCACCGTGCTATTTGTTATACAACTCAAGATCTCCTTTTGTAATCTTGCTTTTGTGTTTCTTGATAGAAGATTAAAAAATTGAGATCTGAGAGGAAAGAAGCTCTCTTTCTTTTCTGTATATTTGCCTCTTTTATCAGAAGGGTTTTTAGAGGAGTTATCGCGAGTTATCCGAGAAAATAACTCCTCCACCAAATAGCAAACTGCCTGTGAAGTGAGAGGGAGGGAGTTGACAAAACCCCCTACTAATCTGATCATTTTATTGCCAACCAACATCACATTAAGCACTTTAATTCAGATTAGTAACTTTCAAGCACATGGACCACATACATTGTTAAATTAATCTAACAATCTCCCACTTGGTCCATGTGATGACTTGAA
>NC_032024.1:6473498-6473800 GCF_001865875.1 Lupinus angustifolius
ACATCAGGTATAATCACATTAACAAGGACTTATCTATAATGCCCATCCTTTCTACATGGCCAGTGTAAATCTTGGGCGGCAACCCTTTACTTAACGGATCCGCTACCATTAAATTGGTACTAATATGCTCTATAGACACTTTCTGTTTCCGTACTTCTTCTTTAACTGACAGGAACTTTAAATCCATATGTTTAGTACCTCTAGAATACCTGTCATTCTTAGAGAAGAAGACAGCTGCGGAATTATCACAATAAAACTTCAGCGGCCTAGCTACACTATCTATAATGCCAAGTCCTGAAGTA
>NC_032024.1:6473900-6478479 GCF_001865875.1 Lupinus angustifolius
AAACATGCATGTTATCTTTGGATAAACGAGCACAAACAAGTATTTTTAAAACTTTAATGTCACTAAATACATGCAATAATCCACCTTTGGGTGATCAAGATATGCATTATAATTAATGAACAAACCCAATTTATTATCCTTATGACATCATAATCTTAATTACAAGCAATGTCCACCTTTGGGTGATCATAATATGCATCATAATTTTAAATGTAAAATACCATTATAAACAATTAAACCATATTGTCAATAAGATTTTTTCTTCTTGTTTATAGGCATTAAAAGTGGCAGATTTATAGAGTTTAGAAAATCATGCGGTTATGGTTTTAGCACAAAATTAGAGTCTTTGTTCAGTGCAACTCTTTTAACCAAAATCAACAGTAACGTAGTTTGGAATTTCCAACTTCCAAAATTGGTATGAATGAATGATTGTTGCACTGGTAGATTGGAAGCCATAGAATTCAATAAACAATAGACATATGATGTAAATTTTGCTGTGATGCAGGACAGTATTTCCAACTTAGCCATAAAAAAAATATAGATTCATGATTCTTCGCACAAAATCATTCACAAAATTTTGTTTACACATAAAGTCATGCATACACCATTTAATTCCAGAGGCACAAGGAATGTCATAATGTCCCTAACCTGATGCTCTGATACCAATTGTTAGACATTTCAAAACTTTCATTGAGCCTTTAATGGTTCATAAGAACCCTTAATTTAGGATCTTGACATTATGACATTTACATGTGATAAATGTGGTGAAGGATTACCTGGTTCCATTGTTATTCTTTGTTGGTGCTTTCTTTGATACTGCACTTTCTGGTTGCCTTTTGTTTTCACCTCTCTGTCTTCCCTTATGAGTTCCTTGATGATTAGAAAACTCAGTTTGCTTGCCTTTCTGCTTTTATGGCACTGCACCATGCTATTTGTTATACAACTCAAGATCTCCTTTTGTAATCTTGCTTTTGTATTTCTTGATAGAAGATTAAAAAATTGAGATCCGAGAGGAAAGAAGCTCTCTTTCTTTTTTGTATATTTGCCTCTTTTATCAGAAGGGTTTTTAGAGGAGTTATCGGGAGTTATCCAAGAAAATAACTCCTCCACCAAATAGCAAACTGCCTGTGAAGTGAGAAGGAGGGAGTTGACAAAACCCCCTACTAATCTGATCATTTTATTGCCAACCAACATGACATTAGGCACTTTAATTCAGATTAGTAACTTTCAAGCACATGGACCACATACATTGTTAAATTAATCTAACATACACTTATTTCTTACACCATGCAGTTTTTTAAAAAAAAAAATATTTTATACCATGCAGTTTTCTTTCTTGTGAATCTTTTTATCAAAAACAAAAAATCGTCAAGTTTGATATGCAAAAATGAGAATACTAATGATATTATTTTTTTCATTTCTAATTCTTCTTCAATCAATTTTTTATATTATTTTTCTCAACCCATCACTAATTCCAGAAACATTTTTAATTCATGAGTTTGATCCAGTGTTGTTAAAACCGTACCGGTTATCAAACCGGTCAGGGTACTGGTATAGTGGTACAGTGGTTCAACCAGTGGTTCAGTAATTAAACCGCATGCCGGTTAAACCGGACATACCTACTTATATTTATATATATATATAAACCTATAACAAAAAAATTCTAAATAGGTAGATACTCAAATTTATAATCCATATTTATAATCTACTCAAAATTCACATAAATAAACAACTTTAAGTCTTTAACAAATTCAAAGTCTAAATTAAAAAACATATATCAATCCAAAAGTATCACTTAACAACCACAAAATATAAATAAATGACATAAGTTCACAACTCACTCTACAAAACAAATAAATTTGGAGTTTTCATATTTAACACCAAAGAGTCAAAGTTGTCTCATATGAATATTATACTTTTTTACCAAATCCTATCTTCAGACAGTACTTCAAGATTACACAAAAGTCACTGAGATTACACACGAATGTTACGGAACCAAAAGATGTAATCTAAGTATGTCTTGGAAGTATGTGCCTTGAAAAGGGTTGAAGAAGAGTTGGAAAGATGGGTCACCTTGTAATTGATTTTTAAGTTTTTAAGTTTTTTTTTTTAAAAAAAAATATGTGTATAAACCGGCCCGTTTAATAAAATACCGGCCGGTTCACCGATTTTGACCGGTTTTTGACCGGTTTTGATACTTGGCCGGTTCCACACCTGTACCGTATCGGTTAGGGGTCCGGTTCACCAGTTTTCCGGTTGAACCGGCCGGTACGAAACGGTTTTTATAACTATTAGTATGTTCCTCAACTTTTGGTTGCGTTATCAGCTGTGGGATTTAGTTGTTGACTTGTTGTGATCACTGTGGAGTGTTTTTAAGATATTATTTTTATTAACAAGAAAGTATCTTGACCACAACAAAGTGAGAATAATTATAACCAAAGACCTATAATGAAAGTTCATCATTATATAATACCAACACATGAGGTTTGTCTAAACAAATAAAAGTTGAATTTGATATCTTAGTATTCTTGGTCTAAATTTTATATATGCTTATTATGTTATTTATCATTCACATATATTGTTTTTGTATAAAAATTGGTAATAATTAACATATATATAATACATAATATGATGAGTGAATAGATTACTTTCTCATACAAGTTACAAGACAAACCTGCCCGCTATAAAATGTTAATAAAAAAACCAAATTGAAAAGATAAGAGCAAGTCACAACAAAGACAGATAACACAAGGTCTTCATTACCAAAATATAAACACATATTGGTAGTTGTCCTCACACATAAAAATATCTATTTTATTATATTCCAATGCTTTTTGTCGGGATCAGATAGGAACTGGCTCACAATTCCGACTACAAGATCAATATTTGTTTTTGTATAAATTATGGAGTACATTAGGCTTCCTACCACATAAGAATAAGACATTCTACATGGACATTTTATTATGCTTAACTTGAAATGTCCAACAAATGAAACACTTACAAACTTTATCTTATCCATGTTAAAACTCTCGAGAACTTTCATAATATACTTCTCTTGTGATATCTATATCAACTTGTTGGAACGATTTCTAATTCTCCTAATTTTAAGGATCTACTTTTGTAGAATCAGTGTCTTTCATGGCAAAAAGACTTTCTTAATGCAGTCTTCAAGCCAGTTATCTTGGTTTTGTCATGCCTAATGATTAACATATCATCACTTTATAATAACATGATAATAAAGTTACCATCTTCAAACAATTTCATGCATACATGATGGTCATAAGTCGTCTTCTTGAAACTGCATATGGTCATGAAGGATTTGAACTTCTTGTACCATTATCTAGATGCTTGCTTCAAACTTTACAAACTCTTTTTCAAATGGCACACTAAGTTTCTCTAGATTGGTTATTCATAACCTTCTGGATGCTCCATATAGATTTCTTCTTTATGTTCCCATGTAGGAAATATGTTTTAACGTCATGTTGTTCGACTTCTAAATCTAAATATTGATCACGCAATATTAGGGGATCAAGAATACACAATTATTTGATAGAAAATGATTTGTAGGTATGATTTATTTTTATATTAAGATTTGAAAATAGGAAGTGATGTTTAATTTAAATCATCGATTCTTACTTAAATGAGTAAAGTACAATATTAATGTTTAATACTGCATCTCGTATTAAGGAAGAGAAAACATATTTTAAATCTAATATTTTAATAGTAAAAGGTTTTTTGGATTATTATAAAGGTTTGAATTAGTATTTATTTATTAATTGTCAATCAACTTTAAAAAAGTGAAATACAACCTTGATGTACAACATTGCATCATACCATAAAATTATATATAGTTTTAACTATTATATTAAAGTTAATAAAAAGATATAAAAGATAACTAATTTATTTAAGATTTTTATTAGGAAAGATAAAGGGTGTCATAGGAAAAAATGTTTATGTTAATTACTATTATTAAAAAACATATATGCTTTCATTATTACAATCATATGTTAGTGTAAATATTTTTTTTATTTATGTTATTACTACTTATTATCATTATTACTATTAGCATGTCGACAAACACTTCGTGCCTGTCGACCCATATTATTATTTCCTAGTATTAAATATTTAAGAGAATTGTATTATACTTTTTTGATAAAAGAAATATGAAAATGAATTGTAATTCTTTTAAAAAAACTAAATTGATAATGTGATATTATCAGGTATGTAACTTTCTCTAACTCCTTTTAATATTTTTATTATGTATAAAAATATTGTAATAATAGTTAATTAGAATGGTAAAATGGGCAATAAGAAATTATACCATACTAGGTAGCTATAAGATGTTTTGGCTTTATATATAGTATAGATAATTATTATAACATAGTCACATATGATTATTGTTATTAAAATAAGAAATGAATAAGTGAGAAATAAAAGTTGAAAGTGACATACATATTGTACCATGTAAGTTGATGGTTGAGAATGACATACAATATTGAAATTTCAAAAATATACATATAACGCTGTCGCTACCCCTTTTTATGGATGCGATGAGAAACATGCAATTAAATGCAATGGA
>NC_032024.1:6478579-6479659 GCF_001865875.1 Lupinus angustifolius
TGATGTCGGGTTGAGCATCATCCTCAAACTCAAGCTTCCCACAAGCCATGAGTTTTCTCACTGCCAATTTAAACTGCTCACAGTCCTCAATGGAGTGTCCCGCTACATCCATATGATAGTTGCATGTGTGGTTCGGATTGTACCATGGAGGCAATTTGCCCTCAAAAGGTCGGACAGGGTATGGTGCTAATAAGTGACGGTCTGCCAGCTGGCGAAAGAGTTCAGCATTCGATATAGCAAGCTTTGGAAAAGGGGGTAGGTCAGGGAAAAAAGTGTTTTGGCGGCGATTTGTTTGGCCTCGTGTGTTGGTGGGTGCATGTTGGTTTGGCTGGTATGGAGGGTTGGTATGGTTGGGTACATAAGGCCGGGATTGGTTGGTGTATTGTGGGCGAGTGTAATTATAGGCTTGAGGGACATTGTTCACTTGGTAGGTTGGTGTTTGATCATAAGATGTTTGTTGGGACCTCCATTGTTGTCGATGCACTTGATTCACCTCATTCTCCTTTTTCTTCTGTGGTACGTTCTTTCTAGTACCGTTCCCATCCACCTCGCCTACTGACAACTTTCCCGCCTTTGTCAACATTTCAATTCTATCACCGGCGTCCATTAGCTCCCGAAAATCTCTATATGCAACCCCTGCCATTATTCCAATATAAGGGGTCCCTAGGGTCCCCATAAAGTAGGAGCACATCTNATCACCGGCGTCCATCAGCTCCCGAAAATCTCTGTATGCAACCCCTGCCATTAATCCAATATAAGGGGTCCCTAGGGTCCCCAAAAAGTAGGAGCACATCTCTGGCATAGTCATCTTGGGCTGAACCTGGACTGCCAACCCCCTCCACCTTATCGCGTACTCCCTGAATGGCTCGGTCTTCTTCTTTTGCATTGCCCCAAGCTGCTCACGAGTCGGGGCCAATTCCACGTTGAACTTGTATTGATCCATAAATAGATCAGCAAGTTCGGTCCATTTTGAAATGCGACCCAAATCCAGTTCAAGGTACCACTCCAATGCTGGTCCTGTGAGACTCTCATGGAAAAAGCATATGAGAAACCCGTCTTCCTTAGACCACATGGCCATCT
>NC_032024.1:6479759-6480023 GCF_001865875.1 Lupinus angustifolius
GGCCCGGTAGACGGCCGAAAGTAACCATGCATGATAGTGAAGTGTGTGAGGGAGTGTATAAACCTTGATAACTCGAATGCACCAAAATAAATAATAAACCCAGAACCTGTATAACAACAGCAAAACACAAATTCTATGTACAAGAATTATTTTCAAATAATAATAAATAAATAAAATCAGTAAACAATAACAAGAAAATGGAACGATAAAATTAAAATAATGATCTAAATATCCACATAATTAATCTTATAAGGCCTGACTCTC
>NC_032024.1:6480123-6535613 GCF_001865875.1 Lupinus angustifolius
ATTTGGGGGTTTAGGTTAAAATCAATTTGGGGGTTTAGGTTAAAATCAATTTGGGGGTTTAGGTTAAAATCAATTTGGGGGTTTAGGTTGAAATTAATTTAGGGGTTTAGGTTAAAATCAATTTGGGGGTTTAGGTTGAAATTAATTTAGGGGTTTAGGTTAAAATCAATTTGGGGGTTTAGGTTGAAATTAATTTAGGGGTTTAGGTTAAAATCAATTTGGGGGTTTAGGTTGAAATTAATTTAGGGGTTTAGGTTAAAATCAATTTGGGGGTTTAGGGGTGACCACCATGGTAACCCCTTTTCTGGCCGGAACTGCGGCGGCGGCGGCGGCGGTGGCGGTGGCAGCAGCGCCACTGTACCCTCTGGACGTGGCTGAGCACATGGAGGTTCCATAAAGGGGGCAGCCACCAATATTATAAGAAGATTGGCACAAAAGTGAGGTGGTGTGGGTGGCTCACATGGCCAAACAGCCACCGTGGGTGGCGGCACACCACCACCACCCTTTTTAAACCACAAGAAACAAGCTCTTACACTTAAATGATATAAATGGCAGCAAAAAATAAACACATAAAAGTAGAGCACAAACCTTGTTTTTGTCAACTTTATGTGTGGGTGAAGAAGATGATGGCTTTTACTTCTCCTTGCTTCCTTCTTCTTTTTCTTCTACTTCTACTTGCCTCTTCTCTCTTCTTCCTCCTTTTTTTTTTCTGGTTCTCTCCCTTCTCCTTTTTTACTATTTTTTTAGTTTATAAGGGTAGTAAAAAATTAGGGTTAAGTTACCCTAACTTGGTTGGGCTAGGGGAAAAAACCCATTTACCATAACCTTTCAAAATCTGATTTTTACACCCCTTTTTTTTATAACAAAAAAAGCCTTGGTCAAAATGAGGTATTTACAAATGCTATCAAATATTTGCTTGTGCTTCAATGGTTACTATAAAAATGATGAGCAAATAAAGAGATGGGACACACAAATTTCGAGCAATACCATTGGGATTCTTTAGTGTTTCTTCCTAGCATTTGTGTTTTTATCTCTCTTTTGGTTTTTCTTTTTGTGTCTTTTGTGGTGTCTTTTGTCATGTGCTCAATCCTCTATTTACTTGAGGTTCTCGACACATGTTGAAAATAAAAGGGAATCCCTCCCATTAATATCTTCAATCAATTAAAATATTTTATTATTTTATTCAGAATCAAATCGATTTATTTGAAATTTGAATAATGAGTGCAAGATTGCTTCCGGAATATAAAAAAGGATCTCTTAATTTTATAAAGTTGTAGAATTTACATTGCTCCATATCGAATTTATTTAGTAATTTTTTGCAGTATTTCGATTGATGAATGAAGATGTCACTTTCCATTTGTTTAATTTGAAGCCCAAGGAAGAAAGTCAGCTCACCCATCATCAACATCTCGAACTCGCCCTGCATCAACTCAGACAATTCCTTACAGAGGATGTCATTAGTAGATCCGAAGATAATATCATCAACATATATTTGAACAAGTAAAACATGATTATCTAATCTATGGATAAAGAGGGTGGTGTCTACCAAACCTCTTTCGAACCTTTTTTCTATTAGGAACGAACTTAATCTATCGTACCAGACTCTGGGAGCCTGTTTTAGGCCATAAAGGGCCTTCTTGAGTTTATACACATGGTTCAGGTATTTGAAGTTTTCAAACCCTGGTGGTTGGTCTATGTACACCTTCTCTTGAATATAGCCATTTAAAATGCGCTCTTGACATCCATTTGGAAGAGCTTCAAGTTCATGATCGATGTGAAGGACAAGAGCATCCTAATGGCCTCAAGTCTGGCTACAGGAACGTAGGTCTCATCATAATCGATGTCCTCTTCTTGGTTGTAGCCTTTGGCCACTAAGCGAGCCTTATTTCTAATTATCAAGCCAGATTCATCTAGCTTGTTATGAAAGACCCATCTGGTGCCAATTACAAGATGTTCTTTTGGTTTGGGGACCAAGTCCCACATATTATTACGCTCAAACTGGTTTAGCTCTTCTTGTATATCTATGCCCCAGTGTACATGCTCGATGGCTTCATCGATGGTCTTTGGCTCTATTTGAGACAGAAATGCAACGAAATTACAGAAATTGCGTAAAGAACTATGGGTTACCACCCCTGTAGATATGTCACCTAACACCTTATCAAATGGATGGTCTTTTTTGGTTTTCCACGCAATAGGCATGTCATGGTGTTCATTTTGCTCAACATCTTCTTGTTGGATTTGGTTAATGTCCTTTGAATAAGCTTCTTCTAGTGCACCTGAAATGTCATTAGAAAATACCTTTCTCTGCTCTTTTGGAGAAGATTCGTCAAAGTGAACATGAATAGATTCTTCTACTTGCCTGGTATATTTATTAAACACGCGAAAAGCCTTACTATGCGATGAATACCCTAAGAATATGCCCTCATCAGCCTTCGAGTCAAATTTTCCTAAAGATATTTTTTCATTGTTTAAAATAAAGCATTTGCACCCGAATGCATGAAGATGAGCAATATTCAGTTTTCGACCTTTAAAAATCTCATAAGGTGTTTTCGAAAAAGTAGGTCTAAGTAATATTCGATTCATTATATAACAGGCAGTGTGAACTGTATCAACCTAGAAATATTTTGGAACCTTGCTCTCATTTAGCATGGTCCTTGAGAATTGATGTATGATGCCATACTTATTACAAAACTTATTAAATTTATCATTTTCAAATTCTCCACCATGGTCGAATCGTATGTAAATACTTTTAAGGTTATACTGGTTTTGAATTTGTTTGGCTAGACATTTAAAAGATTTATATGCATCGCTCTTTGATGCTAAAAACAGAGCCCATGTGAATCTAGAAAAAATCACCAACAATTACCAAAGCGTAATAACTTCCAACGAAACTCATCATTTGCGACGGTCCAAACAAGTCCATATGGAGAAGCTCCAAAGGTCTAGTAGTGGATATCGCATTCTTTTTATTAAAAGAATTACTTACTTGTTTACATTTTTGACACATGTCACAAGAATCCTAAGTTTTAAAATCGAGTTTTGGTAGACCGATAACCAAATTATTTTTAGATAACATTTCTAGATGCTTCACATGAATGTGAGTGACTCGTCTATGCCAAAGCCATATGTCATCTTCTTTTGAAATAAAACATTTTGAAAATAAGGAAGTGACATCCTCCATATCAACCGTATAAATATTATTTACATGATATCCGACAAACTTTATATTATTAGATAAAACATCACGGATTATACAACAATCAGAATCAAATGACACACGATTACCTTTGTCACATAGTTGGTTGATGTTCAACAGATTATGTTCCAGACCTTCTACATATAGAACGTTCTCGATTATAACATGGGTTGAGTTGCCAATTTTTCCAGTGCCTATGATTGTTTCTTTGTTGTTGTCTCCATATGTGACAAAACTTTTTTCTTTCAATGACAAGTCTAGGAATTTTGACTTGTCTCTTGTTATATGTCTCGAACACCCACGGTCAAGATACCAATGTTGCCCATGTGTTTGTAGACATACCTGCAAAATAGATCATTTGCTAGTTTCAGGTACCCAAATTATATTGAGTCATTTTCTGTTAGTAACCAGGGAGTTATCTCCCTTTCTCACCCAAGCGTAAACACCACTTGGTATCCCATATTTCCTGATGTAACAGGAGTAAGATGTATGGCCATCTATGCCACAATAGAAACATGTAGAAACTCTGTTTTTATTATTAGACATTTTATTTGGACAAGTTATAGGTTTCCTATATGGTCTATTTCTACGGGATGAGGGAACATACCCTAATCCAGTGTGGTTACCAACGTTTCTCGTTTTACTTAGCAAGGTATCTAATTGGTGTTGACTATTTTTAAGTTTTGTGAGTTTTTCATTTAGTTTAAAATTCTCATTTTTCAAGTCCTCGCATGAATTATTTTTAATTGGACAAATAGTTGTTTGACATAAATTATTTTTAGAACAGTCGCATGAATTACAAGAAAAATTAGATCTAAAGTTTCATTTTCCAATTTCAGCTCATCTAATTCTTTTTGTAGTTATATTATTTTCTGATCATTTAGCAAAATTTTCCTTTTTCTATCGGCACTATTTTTTGCTAATTTCTTTAGTTCTTCATGCATCTCGACATAAGCATCATATAGAACATCATATGAAGGAGAATCATCAGAAGATGATGATGTGTCAGAATATACCTCATTAGTAGCATCCTTTGTACTACCTGATCTGCAAGCCTCATCTGTTATAGTCATTAGGCACAGCTTGGCGGTCTCCTCTTCATCTGAGGTGCTTGATGTCGTTTCTTCCTCCGGTACTTCCCAAACAATGTAAGCCTTCTTCGATTTGAAGTCCCGGGGAGTGCTCTTTTCTGAATCAACTATCTTCAAGTAAGTGGGACATTGGAATTTCATGTGACCCGGCTTACCACATTCATGGCAAGTGAAACACTCTTTGTTCTTGCCTTTCCTAGTTAATTCTCGCGCCTCTTTCTTTTGAAATAGCTTGAAACCTCCTTTCTTATTTAGAAATTTCCCAAACTTTCGCACGAGAAGGTTTAGCATTTCTTCATCAATGTCAGAGTCGTCATTGTTTATCTCTTCAGTGGATTGTAATGTTGTAGTTTTAAGATATATTCCTTTTTTTCGATCAGACTCTTCATGCATGGTCAGACATCCAAGCTCCATCTCATGCTCTTGAACCTTTCCGAACAGCGTTGCCAAATGCATGGAATCTAGATCCTTGGACTCCATGATAGTCGTCACTTTAGGTTGTCATTTCCTGTCAAGACAGCGTAAAACTTTATTAGTGAGTTCTCCTCTGGTAAACATTTTATCTAGAGCAATAAGATGATTAACAATATGGGTGAATCGCTTTTGCATATCACCAATCGACTCACTCGGTAACATACGAATTAATTCGTATTCATGTGAAAGCGCATTCAGCCTGGCGCGCTTGACCTCACTAGTGCCCTCGTGAGTCACTTGTAAAGTGTCCCACATTTCCTTGGCACTTTGACATTGAGATACCCGAAAGAATTCATCATATGATAGGGCCAAGGTAATTATATTTTTGGCGCGAAGGTTATACTGAACCTTCTTGCGCTCCTCATCGTTCCATAAGCTTTTAGGCTTTTCTTTCGGTTCGTCATCTACTATGTGAAGTGGGACGAATGGTCCACTGATCACGGATTCCTAAATATCCGAATCAATGGCCTCTATAAAAATCTTCATTCAGACTTTCCATTAGGCGAATCCCTCACCACTGAATACGGGAGGACGGTTAATGGATGCGCCATCACCGCTAAAGGGGTTGGTGGAACCCATTTTAATTCCCTTAGGATCACGCAGATACGGTTGAGCTAGCACGTCGTACTAGCTCTGATACCACTTGTTAGGTATTAGTGGCCTAGGCACACCTAGAAGGGGGGTTGAATAGGTGTAGCAGTTATCAATCACCGCTTCTCGCACCAAAACCCAGTTCTGGAAACAACTCAGTTAATCGATTAACTAATGGGCTTAATCTATTAACACACAACAAAAGTAGAATGATCAGAGCAGCTAATTGCACAGTTATTTATTAACAGATAAGTTGAGATACAACAGATATCTTTATGTAATATTAACAAGTATATGGCAGGGTATAGGCATGCAAAATATTAGCTTCTAACTCACATTAAAACAGTAAGAAATGTAAAGGAGATTAAGAGAGAACAACTTACACAGATGGAATTTTATCCTGGTTCGTTTACGGTCCACTACAAACTACATCCAGGCCTCCCCTTCTGATCTTAGGAAATTTTATTCTTCACTATATTGAATACAAGTATAATCACAGACACCAATACAATTTACAAAACTCAGGATGCTTCTTTCTTGAAATCCTAGAACATCTAATCCTTGATTTGACTCTGCCTATCGCCTGAGAAAACCTTTCTCGCGAACCAGCCCCAGCCAAGATTCTCGTTCTCAATTCAAGACCTCCTAGTCTTGATGAAGAATCACTCTATCTCTATGGTAGTAAGACACCAAGAGACCAATCCAAATACACAAAAAACATATTACAAAAGCAAGGTTTAATAAGCACAATAATGCTCAAAATATAACAATGAAAAACCTTAAGACTAACCCACTAACAATTCACTCAAGCCAACATGCATATGTGAGTTAATCAAAAACAGTAAACACAATATCTCTCTAAGAATCTCTATCAAGAATGTATGAACATGTGAGCAAGAAAAAGATGAGATTAAGCAAATGAAAACAGTATGCAAATAACAATGAATCAACTTCAATATGGCATGTTAATCTCTCTTCCTCACACATGCATTTCTCTCTGCAAAATATAATGTAAAACACGAAAATATGCTCTCTAATAAATCCTACACAATAGTATGCAATGCTACACTTCTCTGGAAATTGCCTAAACTTATTAAAAACGGTTTTGACACTTCAAACAGTTGCAATCAGTTAAGCAGTTAAAACAGAAAACAGATATAACATAAAACAGACATGTTAATCGATTAAGTTACAACGTTAATCGATTAACCAGTGTAACATGATTAAAAAAGAAACCAGTTGTAACAGAAAAACTGATATAGCAGAAAAACAGTTGAGTTAATCGATTAAGTCACCACGTTAATCGATTAACCAGCATATTAAAACACGTGATTCAAAAGGCAAACTACTCATATGTTATGCTTAACTTCTATACATGTTTTAGCAATTATATTATATCTAATATACACATATAACATGTATGATTAATGCATGAACATATAATTAACTATATGATATGTCTCATGAATGTGATATGACAATTATAATAGCTTGAGAGACTTGCATCTAAGTTTACCTCACATATACTCACTTACTAAGGCACACATCACAGACTACTTAGAATTATGACTCTATTGATATAACCTAGTCTAGATATGACCAATGAGTTCTAGGCATGTTGATTGTTGAGCCATCTTCAAGCTTTAATAAAACTTGTTTTAATCAAAACATAGGCAAAGCATTGCTAGTGCGATCCTTGACACTTTGCACTTTCATGTTGAACTTTTTGTGTTGAACAAAATTGGATGTTCATAACATGGTTTCTCATTTTATAATATCGTAGTCACATTTATTGAAGAATCAATTAATAAGGTCAAAAAATATGATAAACTGAAATGAAAATTTACTCTTATATGTAGAGTAATGCAATAGTTTTTATGATTTTTATAAAGTGGTTATGAAATTTCGTGAAGCAAAAAAAGAGCATCTCGAGTTTAAATCATATTTTAGATTCACTTGTTGTTTTAAGAGAAATGTTATAGTTGGTATAATACCATATTATCATCTATAGATAATTAATTACAATATTCCAAATTCAACTTTTTGTAGGACTTGATGCTTGCCGCTGTGGACAATCCATCAAACGCAGTTGAGTGGGCACTTGCAGAAATGATAAATGAACCTGCACTACTTCAAAAAGCTATTGAGGAATTAGATAATGTGGTAGGGAAACATAGGCTAGTGCAAGAATCAGATATTTCTAAGCTCAACTTTATCAAAGCTTGTTCAAGAGAAGCTTTTCGCCTTCATCCCATGACACCTTTCAATCTCCCCCACGTTGCTACGAAAGACACAATGGTCACTAATTACTTTATCCCAAAGGGTAGTCATGTATTACTAAGTAGACAAGAACTTGGTCGAAATCCTAAAGTCTGGAATGACCCTCTCAAGTTCAAACCAGAACGCCACCTTAAGAATGATGGGTCTGAAGTGGTTTTGACAGAACCAAATCTGAGGTTGATATCGTTTAGCACAGGAAGACGTAGCTGTCCAGGAGTTATGCTTGGCACCACAATCACTGTCATGTTACTTGCTAGGTTGCTTCATGGCTTCACTTGGAGTGCAACTCCCAATGTTTCATGCATCAATCTTGTTGAGTCCAATGATGGTGATATGCTTCTTGCTGAGCCACTTGTGGCAGTTGCAAAGCCTAGATTGGCAGCTAAATTGTATTTATAAATGAAGTCGAGGGAATACAAAGTTAAATAATATATAAGTTGTGGCAAATAATATATTTGTAATGTTCACTTGAGTTCAATATTAAATGTATCACAATAAATGTTGCATATTGTCCTTCTTTTTCTGAATATAAAACTCGTTAAATAACTACTAGGACAAGAATAAAAATATCAAATTGTTCATGTGTCATATTATGAATGAATTACAAGCCTTCCATATCTATAAGATCTTATTTTATGTAGAGCAATTAATTAACAATTATCTCCTCGTTTTTTTTATAAAAAAAAATGAATGTAATATCTATAATGTACACAATTTACAAACAAGCACTTATATATTTTAGAAACAAGTTCTTCAAACTATCCACAATATATATAGATGGACACAGGTATAGTAGTACTCGTGCCCACGTGTGTCACTATACATCTTCCTGTATGTATTCACAATAATTGAAATTACTTTATTATCTTGGTGAATTTAATTTTTTAAATTTAATTTGTATGGTTCAATTTGATTGTCTCTTATGATTTGTAATCGTGATGATTCAAACATTTCAATTCAATTAAGGATGATAATTAATTTGTAAGGTTGAATGAAAGTGTGCAATTAAAGTTATTTTTTGAATCTTCATGTCATCACATGGACCAAGTGGGAAATTATTAGATTATTTTAACAATTAAATGGTCCATGTATTTGGAAGTTACTAATCTAAATTAAAGTGTTTGATATGATGGTAGTTAGCAATTAATAGATCAGATTAGTGACCGTGTTTTGGTTAACTCTCTCCTCTTACTTCATGGATAATTTTCAGTATAGTAAATAATTTAATTTTTAAAATAATCAAAAATCTTTCCCCAATAAATATTCCCCCATTATCTCATTTTCTTTTTTATAATGGAAATCATTTTCGAAATAAAAAGGATACTATAACATCAAAATCACCACTTAGCATTCCAAAACAAACATGCAAAGTAAAGAAGACAAAAATATATGTACTCTTTTTTTCAATATGAAAAGAGTAATAAGAAGGAAAAATAAAAACATTGTCTTAGTCAAAACCCTAATTATGAGATCCTTTCTCTCGCACTTCACACCTAGCTCAGAACGCTATATTTAATTGTACATACATGAAAAAGTTTTGTTCGAGAATCCTAGAGATGAACATGTGTTATCTCCTACGATAACTTACAAAAAAATTTGTCTTGCTAACCAGTAAATAAAAGAACACTAAAGCTCCAAAAATGGAGTAATTGATAAGATAAGAAATTATTAGAAGTGACATTAAATATATGTATATATAGCATGGAAAAAGTTCTACACAACCGGTTAATATAGCAATTCCTAACATTATAAGAGGTGGAAGAATAATGAATGCTCCTATGGATGAAAAAATCATCAACATAGTGCAAGTTTGTTATGTCCATGTTTTGGAACATATCTTTTAATAATTTTGGGGTTATACCTATAATCTTTAAATATATTAGGGTCTTACTTTTTATTAGTTAAATTAAAGTGATTAGGTTAACTAACTATGAACATAATTATTATAAAAATTATTATGTAAATACTAAAAATCTTATTTATAATTTTATGATGTGAAAAATTAGAAATAAGAAAATTATTAATAGTGTCATAACTCTTCATGACATATTGTGAATTCAAAGGGCATTATTCTTCTAACTTGAGGAGTTTCCATAATGCAACACTTTTTTCTCGTTCTTAAATAAATCATACTAATTATTTTATATTTGTTTACACTTTCCAACAACTTAAGCAACTTAAGCCAAAATCACCTACAATGGTACAACTCTATTTTTGTTCTTAAATAGACCTCACAAATCTACCTCACATTTATATTTCTTTTTTCTAACATTGTTTTCCATTTTTTAATGTGGACTCACAACTTTAAGAATTGTGCTTATTTAGTTTATTATTGTGAAATAAGAACAAGAAATATTTCTCTCCAGTTGTAAACTTAAATGAAGAACATACTTATTTAGCAAGGAACAGTTTTTTGGTTACCATTGCGGGTGCTCTAACACCGGGTATTTTTTTTATTAAAATCTTGTTATTCAAGTTTTCATTAAAACCAATTAATTGTCTCAAAGTATCTTATCTAAAAAAATGGATGGGTTGATTTTGTAAAATTTTAAACTATTGTTTAAATCATTTTTAACATATCAAAATGTTTTCATTTTAATCAAACGTAAAACAGTTTTTTGACTTTTTTCCTAATAGAATGCAAACTGGCGCTAGTTGCCTAATTTAACTATTAGAACAACCCGTGATCGAAAATTTTACATCGGTGACATAGGTTTACGCAATTAATTATCAAGGTAGTGTGACTTTATGAAGTATTTTATTGAATTTTAAGAAAACGTGGATCACGAGTTATCTCATTCATATTGTGTTTTAACAAACGTATCATAAGTAGATGTGG
This sequence comes from Lupinus angustifolius, assembly GCF_001865875.1. Lineage (NCBI taxonomy): Eukaryota > Viridiplantae > Streptophyta > Magnoliopsida > Fabales > Fabaceae > Lupinus > Lupinus angustifolius. Next base: position 6,490,595 of record NC_032024.1, read on the forward strand.
GTTCCCTTTTTCCTTATTTTTTATCTGGATTATGACAAAATCATGCATGAGATGCACAATTTTCTTTATTTCTTTTTTTATTCTTAAATTTCATGATAAATGGGGAAACATGAGTTTTAATATTGTTATGATAATTTTTATAAAAATAAAATGCACCTTCTATGTACAAGTTACATAGTGTACTTATTGTTTTTAATTTCTTGTATACTAATCTTCTATATTTACTTATTAATGAACTGGATGAAAGATAGTTGATATAATTTTTTTGTTCTATTTTATGTTTAATAATAACTAATATTTTCAACATGAATTTTTAAACTTAAGAATTATATTTTTTTTAAAGCAAAAGTGCTTAAGCACCCAAGAGATATATTAATATGATAAAAGAAGAAACAAGAGAGAACACATTACAAGTTTTTGAACCACAGTTAGAAAGACCCAACCAATTTATAGAGCAATCATAGTTTATAAAATTAGGAAAAGAATTCCAACAAGTGAAGCACTTAGAAGAGGTTCCAAATATAGCTAACTTGTCTGCACAAGCATTTCATTTCCTATAGATGTGGGAGATTTTGAAAGTCATCATAGACAACAAGTTCTTGCAAATGAACCTTCTAGCAGACAGCTTCCAAGGCACCATGACTAAGCCATTAAAAATATCCACCACTAAGGAGAATCACACTACAACCACAACACATGCCAACCTCTCTTATGAGCTAAATCCACCGCCAACATGGTCGAGTTTAACTCAACATATAGAGCATCCTTGATCCCATAATAAGCGGCAAAGCAAGCAATGCAATCTCCCTTGGAATTTCTAAAAATTCCACCACCACCCACATGTGATTGATTGCAAACATGATGCACGGCAAAAGAATCTCTCTCACTTGATGACTCCAACCAAGATTGCAGGTGCAGAGCAGAGCTTGTATCGAGGAGGTATTAATGATGCAAGAGAAAAGGTTTCCTATCCAATTCCATATATAAACAACCAAATTGCAGGAAAGGAATAGATGGCTAGAAGTTTCCAAATTGCACTTACAGATACTACACATGGACACTAGTTGGCAGCCCTTTTTTGGAGATTCTCATCAGTAGGCATTGTATGATGCAACCATCTCCAAGTAATGAAGGATTTAGATGGAGGAATGGCTCTGGACCATATATACTTAAACCAACTCTGTTGAGAAGCAGGAGGAATGCAATGCAAATAAGAAGCTTTGGAGGATAAGATACCATCACCTAAGTGTTTCCAAATGACTCTATCATGAGAGTTTGTAATGGTTGTTTGAATAATTTGGTTGAAAACTTCAGGATAGGAAGTCATGAAGCTGCTTGGAATGATCCTTTTATTACCATAAGTGAAGTCAACCACCTTAGCATGAAGAGATGAATGCCAAGCCTCAGGAATGTGAAGGATTTCCACCAAAGGAGCTCCTAACCCATTATCTTTCCAAAAATTAGTACTCTTGTCATCACCAATCAAACACAGAGGATTGTTCTACACCAAAGACCAATGTTGCTTAATTCCATGCCAAATTGAGGATTTTAAATATCTAGATGAATGTTTAAAATATGAACCAAATCTTTCTCTGTAGAAGCATGGCCAATCCTAGTTAGAAGACAACATCATCCAAGTTAGCTTTAGCAAGCCAGCCTTGTTCGTCATTTTTACATATCTCAGTCCCAAGCCCCCCTCTTTAGTTGTAGTGCAAAGCTTCATCCACTTAACAGTGCAAATTTTTCTGACCTCTGTGTCTCCAGCCCAAATAAAATTTCTTATTTTTCTATCTAGATCCTTCATAAGCTGAATTAGTCAGGCATAGAAATGAAAACTATAGGATAGCATACTATGAACCACTATCCTCACCAACTCCACTCTACCCATGATAGAGAGGCAAGCTCCGTTCCAATTAGCCAGTTTCTGAGTAATTCTATCAGCAATAGGTTGTAAATACAATCTCATGGGTTTACCTTTGAATAGAGGAGCCCCTAAATATATGAAAGGAAGTTTACTAGGAATTATATGAAAAATCACATGATTAAAAAGGACCTCCACTCTTATAAAAAAAATATTCATTTGAAAATTGTTCTGTGTGTGGCGGTGACAAGAAAGGAATAGAAAAGGTGGGTTGTCATGCTTTTAAATGGCTAGTATCCAGTAATTGTGAAAATAATGTATTGTACCTATATTTTTTCTAAAATGAGATGTTTTAGAGACAGTTAATTCCCTTTAATTTAATAAAAAATTAAAAGTGAACATATAATTGAATATCTAATATTTAGTAATTGTGCTAATTTAACTTGTTCTATTTCTTCTTTAATGTAAATTGAGATGGTTTTGGTTAGAGATAAATTCCTTTAATTTAATAATTTAAAAATATTTAATATATAATCTAATATTTAATTTCTAGTAAAAAACTCTATTTAGTAATAATTTTTAAGTGGTTCAGAGCAAAACGTTTTGGTGAATATTTAATATATAATTGATTTTTAAATATATAATTGAGTGTTTAATATTTGATAATAATAAATTTAATAATATCTAGCAAACCAGTCTAGACCAAAGGGTTTTGGTTTGTCAAGTAGTTTGGTTTTGTCAATACCATGTTTTCGTCACAACCTCATCCTTTTGCAATTATTTGCATGCTGACAAATACTTGAACCACTTATTCTATTGTAGTTGGTGTGTAGTTAATAAGCACTTATAGAAAGAAAGAAATATATATTTTTTTATTATATAAAATAGAAATTAAGAAATAAGAAAAAAATGAATGAGAGAAGAGAACTAAATATTTGACAGATTTTGGTGTAAATTATGTTTTTAGTTTTAGTTTATCAAGAGAAATTTTATAAATTATGGGATTATAATCTATTCATATTATAATCTGTTTATGTATATTGGCTAAAAACTGAATATAAGTAAAAAAATTGTTTAAATAAGATAGAAAAGATTATTTCCTTTTACAAAATAAATTCCAAAAGAAGTATAAAGTTATTTGCTTACGATTATTTTAGTTATTTTTATACTTTTTTATAAAGTACCCCTCTCTTTTTATACTTACACAAACTCCATGATTTATATACATATATTACATCAACTAATCTTGTAGAAGATATAAGTGTAATTGTTTAAACAAACAATATGATAAGTGTAAGTTAAACAAAAAATTGCATTTTGTGGAGACAAATCTAAATAGTATATAAGTCAATACTTCATCATTATTTTTGGTTCGTTGCAATATAATATAAAAATGATTTAAATAATATCTCATTAGAATAATTTGATGTGTTTTCTAACTAACAAAATTAATAAAGAGATGATGGCTTTTATATTATTTGAATTTGTCACCATAATATAACATATTTGTTTAACGTTTAACTTAATTACACTCATCACTTTTTTGTTTAAAATATCACACTTGTTTATTATGTATGGATAGTTAGTATAATGTATAATATGAATATAAATAGGATGGTTGGTGTAAGGATAAAAATAGAGGGATACTTTATTTAATTTCACATAATCTCATAGGCTATTAGTGTGATTTACTTCATTAAATAAGTGTACTGTGTTTGGAAAACTATGTTGCGACCCAATGGCTTAAGAGTTCCTGTATGCATTGCAGCTTCTCCTTCTTTCCCTCTCTGCTTTAAATTCATTTATATGCTTCTTCCAAACTTTTTCTCCTTCTTTTAGTTTTTTCCTATCAGTCTCATTTAAGTATTGGTGCTATCAGTTATGACATGTGTTATTAATTTCATATTAATTATCATGCTGATATAACGGTACAATAATTCAAGTAATGATTTAATAATTAATCTGCATATCAATTATATTATATATATATATATTATAATAAATATAATATATTTATGAACATAAATATTATTATTTGTAATATATAATTTGATTATTGAAATGATTTAATAACTAGTTATGTTATAAACAACTTTCAAGTCCAAGTTTTGAAAATTATTGTGTCATTTTGAAAAAATATATTTAATGTTTTCATATACAATTTAATTTTGATTATATGGTTTAATATGATTTGACCAATTTTAGCTGATATTTTCCTTAATTTAGTTGTATGGTTGATATAATTGTCATATCACCATTTTTATTCTCATTATAATGGAAAGGTGAAAATAATTATTGAGTAATGTGGAGCGACAAATTAAGAAGAGTATAATATGAGAAATAATAATAATAATATGTTTTTAAAATAATTAACATATATATTTCGATAGAATGCTAAAACTTTAAAAAAAAAGTCAATAAATATAAGGGAATAGTTTTTTTAATGTTTTACCTATCAAATTATTGCAGCCGTGTATATGTTGAATATTACCTATATAATAAGATTGAATAATACCTTATCTGTTTTCTTATTTAATATGATCCCCTCAAGAGGTATTTATACAAAGTAATTTGACTCTCAAGCAAGCCAAGAACAAGCAGTTTAAACTTGATAAAAATAACAAATCTCCTAACATAATTAAATAACCACTAAAACCAAAAGAAAAGAAGTTTATATGCTGAACTTAAAACTACTTAGCCTGATATAAAGCAATAGCCTAGCAAACTAAGGAATCGTGCAACTGGTCAAATGCTTGGTGCTTAAGGCATAGTCAATATTGTTTGTTGCTGGTGCAGCTGTGTTAGTCATAATGCCAGCCTCTAGTGCTTCTAAATCGGTCACAGTATTTGTTCTTGGTTGGGTAGCTTGGTGCATGGTATTTAGTTTTGGCTTAATATGCTTGTTGGTGTTGGATTCTGGTGCATCAGTCTTGGCTTGGTGCATCTGCCTTGACTTAGAAGATTCAGTTGCATCTGTCTTGTTGTTGTGCATAGAACTTGGCCTTGACTTAGTGTAGTTGGTGCATATTTATTCAATACCCCCCACAAGTTGAAGAGTATATGTTTATTACTCCTAAGCTTGGAAAGTAGATATGTGAATGGAGTTAGATCAAGTGCCTTTGTGAGGATGTCTTCAATTTGCCCAGTTGTTGAGATTGGTAGAAGATGTAGCAATTTAGATTGGATTCTTTCCCTAACTACATGACAATCTATATCTATATGCTTTGTTATTTCATGAAAGACTGAGTTGACAACAATGTGTCTTGCAGAGTTGTTATCACAATAGAGTAGGACTGGTTGGATGAAGGGAATGCCGAGGACTAGTAGGAAGACTCATGGAATCCCAACAAAGTCTGTACACTACAAAAGTCTCTTTATGACCTAAAGTAGACTGGGACACAATCCTAGGATAGACTTAATTTCAACATGACCACTCACTCTTCACTAAGAACATAGATTCTTCTTTCACAGCCCTACTTGTTTATGTACATGATGTTGTACTAGCATGCAATAATAAAACAGAAATAGAAACTGTCAAGACACATTGAAATCGTTAAACTGCTAGGCTTTTACTGGTTCTACCGGTTTTTAAGCCGTTTTTTGGTCAAACGGTTATAATTTCTTACTTTATCCACTAAAATGTATGAACTTAATCCTTTAAAATGTACCCTCACTTTAGAGATCGAAATCCCAATAGTTATCAATGAGACAAATCATAAGGAAATTATATCCACAAGAGCATCTGAAAATTGTAAAACATTGTTTCTTATAGGTGAAATTAACAAGATCATAACTAATAGTCCATGACAATGGTCTCAATCATATTTTTATCGATGATTTATAATGAACTCCGTCAATTTTAAATCATTACTACATCATTTGGAACCATTAATCTTGGACCATGTCAACACTAAACAATATATAAGTTTTCACTTCAATGGTATGTGCAATTCTAAGTTATTTAATAAACTTTTACTGTCAAAGTTTCCCATAAATATAACTCTCTCTCTCACTTCGTTAATGAGATTGAGGCAACTAAAATTTGTTATGACAATTCTAGTAGTGTAAAGGTCAATAATTCGATTCCTACTTGTTGGGAATAACAGTAAAACGTTCAGAAGAGATTAGTTCATTAGTCACAATGTGAGGGGTATCACCGGTAGTACCAAAAAAAAGCTTGTATAAACAATTTTTGCAAGCAACCCAATTTCCATCTAAACTCACTCCAACCAAACAACAATGTCACTGGTAGTTGCATAACACATGCAACCTTTATGTACCATAGAATCTTCACTCATGGCAAAACCAGACATAATATAAACATAAAGATTCATAGACACTAGTATACTTTGTTCCTATCTTTCATTCTCATAAAAGAAAAGCAAATACATTATCAAGTAAAGAAATGTGCAAGAACTATTTCCATAAAGTAAAATAATTCAAAAGATGAAGAACAAAATTACAATCTCTTGATTGTAAGAAAGAACTATATTTGACCAACCCCTTTGAAAAAGAAAGCAAAAAATAGATTTACTTTGAGAGAGTACAAGTAAGGAGAACTATAAAAATAAATTGTCAAGAAAGATTGTTTTGACTTTGTTCTCCCTTCAAAACAGGTAAGTATTCCTTACCTTCTCCATTAGATTGAGTGAGTAATGAAGAATGCTGACTAGCTTGCACTTCACTATTGAACCTTTTTAAGCCATTCTCATTCATATATTCACTTACCTGATGGTTTGTAATTTCAAGATCATTAATAGACATGCTAAGTCTTGCTATATCCATTTGCGTAGCGGCACGGTTGGCATAATAATTCAAGTATACTTGTCCAGCACCTGACACGCCCACCTCAGGCTGACCTTTAAGTCCTCCCTCTTTCTCCGAATGGATTGTGTTATCTTTTGATTTTGATGTTCCATTGGGTTCTGACTTGTCTCTCCCGTGATTATGATCTTTTTTAGCAGCAGCATCTGCTTCGCGTTCCGATTGGCGTCTCTTCTTTCGTAGCCTAATGGTTTTGAACCGACGCTTCACACTCATGCACACATTGCAAGTACAGGTTGGCTTATGTTTCCCTTTTCCACTAGGTGGCTGAATGCACACAATACAAGTGCATCCGGGGCGATGTCTAGGATGTTTCGTGGTGGCTCCAGCTGACAACTCGGCAGGGTCGATAAGATTTTCTCCTAGAACTGCTGCACTGGCAAGAGCATCTAATCCAGAAGGCTCATGTTCTTTGATTGACTTGCCATTTTCTAGAGTTCTTCGCTTCTTAAAATCTGGTGAAGATCAAGTGCAGTCAGAAAGATTCGGGAACTACTATACTAAGTTACTAACCAATAAGGACAATAGGAAAAAAAAGACAGCAGAGTCCAATCAAGTAGAACAAAAGGAAGTAGAAGTGCAGTCTAACAGCACGCTCCATAAAGTTATTTTCTCATTTTCATAATTTACTTTGTAAATGAAACTATTTTTACACAACCCTAACAAAAAAGATTATCGTAAATTTGTTTTTCAGCAAACATAACCAATCATAAACAGATTGAACTTATAATATAATTAAATATAATCGATTATAAATATAGGCGACTATAATTGTAATCTAAAGTTTTCAGCTATATCCAACACACTAACTGGTAATGGAGATTTTGACCACCAAAGTAGCAACGAGAAGCAAGTGTATATAAAGTTTGACTAGTATCATGTTAATGCTGATGCTGACACCAATCAACACATCCAGATAATGATATGAAAGTAGAACTTGCAGGGGTGCATTAATCATTATGAACATTCAATCAATTGTACAGCAACCTCAAAACCCATAAACAAGTTGGGTATTATCTTAAACATGACAGATGCAGAGATTTTCTATGATGTTGATAATAGGATCACACCTTTGTTGGGAATAAGAGGATTTGCTAATTCCCTTGAACTCACCTCCTCTGGTACGGTACATGAAGACCTGAAAAAAATGTTGTCCACAATAAGAAATGTAAAACATATAATCACTCTCATATAAAGAGGTGGTATGAATAATAATCATGGTGCACCTGCATGCATCCCAAACATTTTCGAAACATGTCCACTTGGGAGGAAGAACAGCATCGACTGGCAGCCTCCGCCATTTAGAGCAATCATCACATTGAGCCCATTGTACTTTTCCCCTGGATGGATTAGTTAACATACTCAAGCACAAGAAGAAAATTTGCTCATAGATCAATATGACAAAGACAAATGCTTTTGTGGAGAATAAAGAATATTAATGCCGGATTCTGATATAAGTATTATTCTTTTGATAACAGACATAGATCCAAGAAAATACCAAACTGTTATCATCTGTTTCAACAAACTCACAGGCAAGACCAAGTAATGTATTCTTACCCAGATGAACAGACACAGAGTATAGTCCTCTTTCCAAAAACTGGTGGTTCCTAAATGAAATGAAGCAGAGTATAATTGAATTAGCCAGGTAAAAGAAATTTGAACACGACGTTCAGAACTATATAAGTCATACTCACTTGACGTTATTGTGCTTACCTCATATTCTTCAATTACTTGGCCCTCAATTGTGACAATGACTGGCTGGACACTTGACGGCGGACGAAGCAAATCATGTGCTTCTTCCCATGTAAGCCTCAACTCCATAGCATCTTCGTTATCAATGCGCAACCTCTTGCTTTTAGGCCCAATATTACGAGTCCTCTTCTTCTCTGAAACTGGGATTGGTTGCTGTGGTGAATGATTGTTTGTTTTCTCGCAATTTTCTGTATTAAGCAAACCAGCAGCTCCAGCACCCAAACGAAGATGTTCCGGATGTCCATTTAAGTGAGGTTCCCCATTCCCTTTTATCGACTGGAGAATATCAGCATAGCTGCTACCCGATGGCAGATTCTCGGTTCCACCAGAATTGGTTGTTCCCTTTGTTGAAATGCCATTAGAATGGGCAGATGTAGAAGCATCCTGGTTAAACAATAACCACTTATCATACTCGCCAACAGAAGGAAAATAAAGATGTAATATACAAAGAAGAGGCCACGCCACAGATAGTAAAGCTGAGCATTTTGTGTCGCAACCTGTGTATCTATAGAATTCGATGCCTTTCTGAAACCCATAACAAGTTTTCCCCCAGGATCTATCCGACTAAATATTACTGCAATAAAATTATCATATAAGAGATTAGCGATTTTATATTTGCAAGACACATTGGCGTCTTCAAAAATATGTACAGTTCAACTTTGAAGTGTAGTATACAATAAATATACAACAGATCAATTCATAAGGACATCAATTCTTCCATTTGTCCTAAATCATTATTAGAAAATGATACTAGCACATAATCATCCTACACGTAGCCATGGCTGCTAATCATATTTGGAGGAAAATGAAACTGTAGAAGTGTTTGCTATAGAAAAAAATGTATTTCTGAAAACAATTTGACATAAATCAAAATACCAAATATATTTCAAGAAAATTGCAAAATTGTAATGAAATATGCATGTGCAAGGAGTTCATTCCCCAGATCGATACATACCAGTATCACCAGCACATAATTGCATGGCCTGTATGCAAGGGGTCACACCCTCCAACACATACATCCTACTGTTGTTATTTGGCCAAAATCGGAACTGAAATGTCCACTCATTCCCCTTCACATCTTGGACCGGCAAAGGAAGACCATCAGCATTCGAAATAGGAGGAAAATAAGCCTGCAATTATATGACAGGTTGTAAGATGTGTGTTAATTGCACAGTAAACAGATGTCTCTTTAATTTATTAGACTAAGTACTCAAACTCATTGAAAGGTTTTGGACATCAATTTGGTCCCTCAGCTTAAAATGGATGTAATTTAGTCCTTGAATGTATATTTGTCCCTAAATACATGCTTACTTTACTCTATAGAGGACCAAATTGACGTCCAACAACTTTGGAGGACCAACTTGATGTCCTGTGTACTTTTGGAAGAAATTCCAGAATTTACTAGAACTTGTATAAGTATTAAAAAATAAAACTTTAAGAAAAACTGCAGAAACAGAGTTCGATGTATACATAAAGACCGATAGAAAAACAAGTACATGAAACAAGGAAAGAAGGAAATTAAAATCTTCAACATACCTCAGCACAGGCTTTTGGGAGAACAAGACGGCCAATTCGACCGGCATCACTGGCACTCAGTACCTTCTCAAATAAAGGCACTACAGTGGACTTCAAACTGTTATCATAACATTAAGGGAAAATTCTGATAAATCAAATTTATATCATTACAGTTTACTATAGATGTGCAAGAAGAGTAAAATGAAAAAGTTAAAAAGGATACTCTCCGGACAACCGCTCCAGCTCTTGATCAGTGATCCTGGGCCAATATCGAGGAAGCAACTGACTCTTGCCCCTCCCCTCAGCAGGTGGTCGGGCAATTCGTGCATGAGAAAGTGTTCCTTTATCTGTTTCCAGATCCATGGATATCCCAGTCTTCGATGGTTTGCGCAATATAGGGCGAAATCTTTGCCCTTGATGAAAGAGAGGAGATGCTTTGTCGTCAAGTCTTCCATCTACGAACTCTCCAGAAGAAGGCAGGACATTGCTGTTCCCTGATGGATTTCCATTCAAAGATGGTTGTGCAGTTGATTCATGTATGTTTTTAATCTCCCATGTTGATCTATTATTTTCTAATTTAGAAAATGTTGGTGACTGAACTGATGGTTTAATCACATTCGGAAATCTAGTATCCCCCTCCCCCAATGAACACTTCACTTCTTGGCTGTTTTGTCCACTACGTGATATTGTGCTATCTCTCTGAGGATTATTCCAATGGCTGGATTCAGTAGCTTCAACAATTCTGCACAATTGCATAAGTTTTCCATCATCAACACTATCCACAAACAGTGTGCCATCAATATGAGCAGGGTGCTGATCACTTGCATTATTTTTGGTTGATGAAATAGACCCGTTAGGATTTTCAGTATTCCTCATCTGCTGAAAACATCAAATAATAGAATTTGCTATATATAATTAGAAAAATAACTCCAGTATAGCTGAAACTTGAGGTCCTTCAAATGATCATAAGCATATACATGCATTCCATACAGATAACGACATGTGGGTTTTGTATAACAGATGGACCAATAGTAACCAAACATCGCCGAAATAATGCCAGTATGCCACTGATAAAGTATTCATATCCAACACACACATTTGATAGCAAAAAAGAGGGGAAAACAAAAATAAAAGGTCAAAATTTTAAATTGCAGGAAACAAATTTTACTAACAAATTCTTGAAGACAATATGTATTATTAAAATAGATATAGACATCTATGAGCAAACATGAAAAAACAAATTTAGCAACATATATGGGATAGAAATAATGCCAGTTCTAATAAGCAGAGATTAACTGTAATCATTAATAAAGAAAACAAAATTTACGGCGGAAAATATGAAGATAACTTACCATATGAAGTTGGGAAGCTACACAGCTAACACAACCTATGCCATCGAAATCAAGGTACTCAAACAAAGATCGAGATACTACGCATCCACAGTGGATAGGCTGTCAAAGCAAGTCAAGTAGGCTTCAATGAATAAGGAGGTAAGAACAAGGTGTGGATAGGAATTTAAATAGAAAAAAATTAAAGAACAAATCATATTATACCTTGTTGCAAAATTTACACTCCACCCATCCAGTTTTTTGACGATGAAATTTATCACAAAAAACTGACATCTCATAAGCCGATCTGAAGCACATGGAGTAACACATTCAGCATTTCCAAGTAGGAATAAATTATTAGCAACCAAAATGAATGGCAATATTACTAACAGTATAAAAGAGGGAAGCAAGGAGAGAACAACATTACATGAACTAGATGCTACATCGGAACGAAAACTAAACCTAAAGTTTTGTTTGAATTGGTAAAGATTTTTATAGCAAAATATAAAGTATCCTTCAAAGTACAAGGTTCATTTTAGAGAGTAAAGCATGAAGATAATCAAAATTAATGGGAAACTCTGTTTATTACAAAATACAAGCATTTATATATTTTTTTAAAGAACACAAATATGTGAGAACTCATTTCATAGAAAGACAACAATATCCATGAGTAAGAAACATTTACAAATAAATACACACTAAATAGAGTGGACAAGTATACACTAATGTCTACAAACCACATAAACTCTACGTTCCTTATAAAATGAAGGTGTAATTAACATGAAGAATTAACATTTATTACAATTAACATGAAGAAAAAAGCAACGTATTTGCCCCATTGGCATCTACAATTACCAATTTGTTACACTTACAATGGATCAAGGATGCCATGCTTCCATTCCTCCATGAATCTAGTATGTCAAGAAGATGCCGGAAAATTAGTCAACAAGAGATATCGTTTTTTTGTGTGCAAAAGATATCATATAAAAACATTTTAAAATGCATAATATTATTTCTATTTTATTACTAACAATTAATACTAATTTGCAGTCTAAAAAATATTTCCCAAATTAGTTACCTTGATCCTTATCCTCAAACAACAATATCAAAGTTTCCATTTCTACCTTGGCGTCGACAATTCATCATCAAGGTTATGAAACACCGATACTGTTACAAGTATTGGATACGATACATATTCGATACATCGATATGGATATTGAAAATACATGATACGATATGTTTGGTATACACATAACGTAACAAAATATATAATTGTTGTTCTTAAATTCTAAATAAAGAACATAGTTCTTAGATATTACTAAATACAAGATGAAAATCATATTGTCACAAGAAATCATATTGTCCACAAATAGGAATAATATCGACCTCATTTAAATTTAATCTTTGATCATCATTATGTAAATATAGTTCTACCTCTTTCTCTGTATAATACACATGATTTGTCTTTTCTTTCTTCACAATTTTACTTAGTAGATTAAATGTTATGTTTCTCTGGGTTATGATTTTTTTTGTCTCTTATGTATGATAGTTTCAGTGTCTAGAGAGGTACCAGAAAAGCATTTTAAGAGTATCGAGAAAGTATTAAATTTATAATTTATTTATTTTAAAAATTCAAATATTCATCGATGAATGAATGTTGTGTTAGGCAAACATCGGTCAACATAAAACTTTGTCAAATCTATATGATATGGTTAAATATTGATGAAGTATCGAAAAGTACTGGTATCGGATAGATATGTATTGGTGCTTCATAAATGAAGGATATTGTTTCAAATTAGTACGCACCTATAGATATTGTTCTTTGAATTATCCAATTACATTGACAACGTTAGTCGTTGAGAACAGATTCTATATACTAGGCACACAGACATGAACCATAAAATCACTGAACAACAAACAAATGAAGAAATGAAGGGAAAAGGGAGGAAAAAAACTAATCCAATTAGACCCCATGAGATTACAATCATTACATCAAAGTCAAAACCCAAAAATATCTATACAATTCAAAACAAAATTAACCTACTATCCCAAAAAAATGAGAAAAAATGGAATTGAAAAAGGAAAAGAGTGAAATTTACCCGCACTTGGTGCATAGTTGGGCAAATCCACCAGATCGCAGAGGCCAACCCTTCTTCCAATCGTGCACACACAAAGCATTCATGTAAATGTCTGAACCCATCAATCCAAAATTCAACTGCACAAAATCAAAAATCAAAACCCCCAAATCAAAAACCCCCTTTTGATCTTTAAGATTAACATCCATGCACAAAGTTTTTAGATTTACACAGGAAACAACAAAGGATCAAAAAAATTAATAAATTAAAAATCTTTGTTTCACCCCAAAATTAAAACTCATAGATTAATCAATGGGTCATTCAGATGAACCAAACTTTACTGTGTTTGCTATCTCTATCAGCTAAAATCACTGCTACAACACACACCAGTTATGTATATTTCATCAGTAAACTGAAGAAGAAGAAGAAGAAGAATACAGAGAAATTAGAAGAGGGTAATGGGAATCAACCTTGATTTTAGAGAGAGAAAGCGTGATAGTGTGAATGGGATTGAAGGAAAAAGAGGTGTGTGTGTTTTTTTTTGTAGAGAGAGAAAGACAGAATAGATAGATAAAGAGAAAGAGGAGAGAGAGTGCATGCAAATAATGAAAAGTGCATAAAATGCATGCACGACACTTGAAAACATAACTACTAAGTACTAAACTCTTCTTTAATCTTAAACACAAGTCTAACATTTTTCTTGTTTTTTTACTCTGTTTTTTTTACTACTTTTTTTGGACAAACAATGAAATCGTGAATTCAACATATAGTTTATATTTTAAACTTTTATTATTATCATTATTTTTAGTTCATTGTCATAGGATGAGTTAATGTAAAACATGGTATATGTGACATCAAATCTACTTTGGATTTAGATTCCTTTGCCCTTATGTTTTACCCTTTGTTGCATTGGGATTAGGTGAAACATGTGTCCATGCTTCACTTGCACATGTTAGGTGAGGTGGCACTTTTTTCAAACAAATATATTTGAAATTTATTTATTAAATTTTATCAAATGCATTTGGTTTACTGGTTGTCCGGTTAAAGAGGTAATATTTACATACTGTTGATGTAAATATTATATAGAATTATGAGTAAATTACATTGACACCCTCTAAGTTTTAGTGAAATTACACAAACCACTCCTCACTTTTTTACACCTACACAAACCTCTCATAGTTTTATACTTTCATTACACTGATCACCCATGTATAAGAAATAAGTGTAATTTTTTAAACAAAAAATGTGATAAATGCAATTAAGTTAAACAAAACATGATATATTGTGTAGACAAATCTAAATAATATACACAAGTCTAAATAATATACAAATCAATGTATCTTTATTATTTTTTTGTTACAAAATGCATCAACAATTATAAAGAAATATTGTTTAAATCACTCTTATAATGTAGTGTAACGAACCAAAAATAATAAAGATACATTGATTTGTATATTATTTAGACTTGTCTACACAATATATCATGTTTTGTTTAACTTAATTGCATTTATCACATTTTTTGTTTAAAAGATTACACTTATTTCTTATACAGGGTGGTCGGTGATCATTGTAATGAAAGTACAAAACTATGGAAGGTTTGTGTAAGTTTAGAAAAGTGAGGGATGGTTTGTGTAATTTCACTAAAACTCAGGGAGTGTCCATGTAATTTACTCTAGAATTATTATATCATTTATTATTTATTTAGATTATTTTTTAAAAATAAATGATGATTAAATACAAATAATTAACATTATAATGACAATATATAAAACTGATTTATTGTTAGTATATAAAAAATTTCTCTTATATAAATGGGAGAGTGTTAATGATGGGTGATGAATAAAAAAAAAAGTGTTGGTTGGGAAACTTATATCTAGTTTTGGTACTATCAATTATATTTTCTTACTTTTTTTTGGTAAGTAACTAATCATTTTTGGGTTTATGTATGTTCTTCCCAACAAGTATCGTTTCCAGAAATCGAACCGTCGACCTTGAAAATCTAATGAGGTCTTATACCACAGATCAATGTATTGTTGGTATTTAGGTTAATGATTTTGCTAATGCTCCATTGAACTCGAAAAATCAGACTGAATTAATTGAAATAATTTGATTTTGTATTTTAAAATGAAATAATTTTAGTATAATGGGTGGGGATGTTTTTTTATATTAGGAAGGGTTTGGTAAGATAATTATTTCATTTAAGATGGAGAATGTTTAAAGTAGATTTTGTCTATATTAGAAAAAGTATTTTCATATATATAATAATAATAATCAAACATCTTACATCTTAATAATCTTATCTCTCTACATTTAACTTAAATATAATATAGGTTACCTTAATATTTCAAAGTATTATTTTATTTAATAACTTCATAGATAAAAGTCCAATTTGTTATTTATGGTAAAAGGTAGCTAAGATCATTTAATTGTATTTTTATAGGCCAAAAAAACTCCAAGTGTAAGCCTTCCTTTGGTAGAGATGAAATGGAGGAGAAAGAGAATGAGAGAAGAGAAATTGGAGAGAAGGGTTCTCTTTCTCTCCTTTGGTTTGGGAGATAGTTTGAGATGGAGAATAAAAATGAGATGGAGCCCACCAAATTTTCTTCTTCTCACATGTGAAGAGAAAATGGGGAGGAAGAGCGAAGGAGTTTGGACAAAGATCACATGTTCCAAACTATTTTTATCTATATATTCTAAGCTAATCACATTCCACCAAATAATATAAAAAAATATTTTCTTTTTTTATGATTTTTCTTTTTACTTAGGTTTCACTTTTTAATTAGATTGATATATAAATGAGACCCCAAAAGTGGGACAGGTGATCTTCATTATGGAAGTTTAATCATTTATTTATCTTCTTTTTCTATACAACCAAACAATACCAAATTTTACTCTATTTCTCATATTTTTTCTCTTCTCTTTATTTCTTTTCACTCTCTTTCTCACATATTTCTCTATTCTTATTTTCTTCCCTCATGGAACTAAGCTTTTTCCACTTAGATCAAGTCTGCCATGATTTGTTTTGGATGAAATTTAGCCTATAATTAAGAGTAAAACATCAAATTGGTCGTTTCATAGACCCAAGCATCATCACTAGGTCCTTTAAAGATTAAGAATATAATATTTGTCATTCTATAGATTTATTTAGTGATACTTTAAGTCTTTTATGAACTCAATTTTACATATTGGGTGACATTTTAAATTCGAGGAATATTATATTAGTCTTATCATGTTTTTCAATCTTACTAAATTATTCTCTAATAAATTTAAATTATTAATTTAGTCTCCAACAATTTTAACATAAACCCATGTTAATCTTTCTATCAATACTCATTAATTGACATTAACGGTGTGATCTATGTGAGTTGTTAACTACTAACATGGCTTATCGTGTTATGTCCATGTAATCATGTGTCACACACTAATAGGTCATGTATTTTTTTTTTTGCTTAACCAAAAAACGATGTCATTTTTTGGTTAATTTTTTATATACCTTGATAACCAAATTAATGTTGTTTTCAATTTTAAAAATATTTTCTTTTTCAAAATATTTTGTTTTAGAAATTAATTTTTTTATTATATTGATAACAAAAATAACGTCACGTTTGGTTTATTTAAAAAAATACAAAATGACGTCATTTTATTTTATTTTTAAACTAGGAGCTTAATGCTCATCTATGAGCAGCATTATCATTGAAGTTCGCCTGCAACTAGATTCTCGTCTGTAGGTAGGTGTGACAAAGATTGTAACTTAATCCTAATAAATATGTATTCATACATGTTATCGTTATTCGAATATATGCCTAATTGGTTAAACCAAATTAAAAAATATTTTATCTTATTTTCTTCTATTTAATCTTTATTTCTGTGACCGACATTGTAAAACAGTAACTTCCACCAATCCTTCCAAACATTTTCCCACTGAAGATGGGGCTGGGTGATATTGATGGATGATTTTTTTTTGAAGTGTTGACTAGGATGTTTAGTTTAAAGAAAAGTTTCATATTTCTGTTTTTTGTTTTTATTTTCAAAAAGTAATTTTCATTTCATTTCCATAAAACATGTTTTATATTATAATTTTCATTTTTCAAACTCTTCCTTCTAAACTTTATAAAAAAGATATTAACCTTGCAAAGTATTCAATTCTCAATTTTAATAGCTAAAACAATGAAACTGAAATTCTTTATCTAAAGGGGTGAAGGATACTTACATATTATTTTCCAACATACATTAAAAATCTTTAATTACTAGATTTGGTTATTAGATATGTGAAACATAACACCAAGCATCATGCAGTTAATATAAAATGAAATGCTCTATTATTTAATTCAAATTGTAGTAATTTTAAGAGATAATAATTTTTATTTCAAAGTCATATATTATTATATTCATCATCTAACTAACCTTTTTATTAATTTTGACATTTTGTTAATGAGTAAAAAGGGTAATTGAAAAATATAATAAAAATATAAAAAATTTCAAAAAATATCAGTACTTAATTCTTGGAAATGCTAGAAATGACGTCTTTAGAATTTTCAAAAATAAAGATCATATCTTCTGAAATAATAAACAAAAACAACCTAAAAATGTTTTTAACCTACTTTTTTGTAAATAGAAAATGTCCAATCAAGGATACCTATCTTTTATATTTTTAATAGTTATTAATTGTACGGATACCCTCAGTTACATTGATAACTTTAACTATACCTTGAAAAATAAGGTCAAGAACACAGATATTGTTCAAGGTTCCATATGGGAAGGTTTATTTAGCAGAGGAAACATATATTTTGCATGGTTACTACTATCCATCCGAGGTTCCATGTATGAGGGCTAGAGTGCTACCAAATGATTATCGAGGTGAAGGATTTTCAATTGCACCACCATTTTGGACTTTTTTTGTTGAAAAATGCACCACTTGTACTTTGGAACAGAGGGAAATGAAAATTGTAGGCTTAAGTGATCAAAATTATGATGTGGTTTGATTTGTGATATCAATGCAGCATATGTGCTACAAGAATTTAATCATAGTGACATGTAAGTAGACAAACAAACCAAACATGTAGAATTTCAAAACTTAGCCAAGCAAATTATTTGTTTCAACAACCCAGAGGAAAAAACATCTTTTACTGCCCTTTAGTTATGTACGATGAGAAATTGTACTGCTAACATGTCCAAGGAAGGAGTTATTCCTTCTTGATGTTGTACATGCTTACCTTCATTATGTTCTGAACACCTTCTGAACACATAGAAGCTGAAAAACGCAGCTCGCAAACATCACCTGACCTGACAAACTACCGTGTTTGTTATTATGTTTTCCACTCACAGTGTTTCTTCCTTCAGGCTGCCATTTTTTCATTTCTGTATAAAGATATAGTAGCAAGTAGATTCACAGTATAAGGAAAATGAAATGATTCGTAATTCCGAAACAATCGAAAAGAATTACTAGGGATATTAGATGGATAAAGCCAATGAATTGCATACCTTCCTTTCTAATTTTACATTTAAGAGGAGTTTCAGCCTCGCAATTGCTCCTGGGTGAAATTTTCAGCTCCCTTAGATAACTCCTCATAAAATATAGGTATTATGAGAATATTGGCCATAGCCACCAATCCAAGAGACAAAAAAAAGTATAGGAATTAAGAATGGACATACTTTCTTTTATCTACTTGGTTTTCATGTTTGCGAGGTTTCTTCGGTGACAGTGACATCTCTTCCACGTGGCCAGGAGAATCAGCTGTTACAAGACAAGGTGTTGTCTCTGGATTTGTGTCCTCTGTGGCTTCCGATTCTAGTGTTTGATTGTAGGAGGTTGAAGCATCTCCTGCCACTTGCTTCTCTGAGGAAAATTCATTATCTCCCATGAAAATATCTTCTACTTCCTCAAGATTTTTGCATCTGTCTTTTTGCATTTTCAATTTTTGGCCACCTTTGCTAAAACTTCCCTGTGCTGATATATCCGTAGATGAAGTCTCACGGTGAAAACCAGCAGCATCTTGAGGCTTCCCTTTGAACTGAAATTCTGTTGACAAACTTGGGCTAGTTGGCCATAACCCGACATTTAGGAATGAGGTTGAAGAAGCCAATGGAACCTTTTCAGCAGTAAAACTATAAGGAGGTGAATCTGCAAGAGGTGCAATATCTCTAAAGCCGCCAAAGGAAGGAGCCTTGTTATGAAACTCGGGGGTGGCTTTGTTATGAAACTCGGGGGTGGCTTTGTTATGTGATTCAGGGGTAGTAAAGGTGCTAAAAGGATCTTCAGGTCTGTTGTTGGAGCGGACTGCAAAATTTTCCTCCAAGTCTTGACAGAATGAAGTGGCGACAGTTCTTATATCAACTGAAGCATATCTTTCGTCAAACTGCCAACTGTTATGTGCACCAAACTCTTCCTGGAGAATAGAGTTTGAGTGATGAGATGACTTTCGCTTTGATGGAGTTGACATACCTCTGCATTTTTCTTCCGTACTATTCCACATATTTCCTGGGCTTTCAAAAGCATTTCTATGCTTTCTTCTGTTCTCTCCTGTACCTGTTCTTGATGATGAATATTTGTTGAACTCACTCCTCACTGACATAAAATGTAGATATTAGTTATGACAACAAAAATGGATATCAAGGCTTTATTTATCAAATAATACTATTAATCATAACATAATTTTTCTGAGCGAGCAAGCCTGTGTGAAGGGAGGGGGAGAGAGATGAGATGATATATTACCGGCAGTGGATGAGCTTGATTCTTCGCTGAAAAGAAAGTACATAAGAGTCAAACACAACGTGCAATATAAAGAAACAATTTAAATCACCTTGAAAACCAGGATTGTTCTGATTTTACCTTGGCAAGCTTGAATTATCCCTTACATACTCTGGAAATAAATTTTGAGAATTGAGATTCCCATCCAACCTAGAACATCTACAACCACACAATAGCTTAAGAAACTGCTAATGACAAGATTAGGCTTCTAGGAATAGTACACATACCTTGCCCTACTAGCAGCATAGAAATCAAAATCATTCTCTAGTTGGTCTTCGAAGAATGAAGCCCGTGGCTCTGAAGATAAGGAAAAGGAGCATAGAAGTGAACATCAGAATGAAATGAAAAATTACTTATGTTGTTATGTTATGGACTAACAAATCAATGAAATCATTCGTAATATATGTTCATTACATCACATCAATGAATGGGTGAATAACATTGAAGAGAGTCTACCAATGCATTTATGAGAAGTTAAAAATTGTAGCTTGGCCATAGGTAAGACGTGAACATCACTAGCAATCAAGTATAGAATAAGCACTGGCGGGGGAATTCAGCAACCCTGTTATGAAAAGAGTAATGCTGTCTAAATAATGTTCTATTTCTAGTCACAAATGTGAATTACTGTAGCTCCATACAAGTCTAACCAACAATTGCAGGCATAGCATCATTCTGGAGAAAATAAGAGATAAGGACCATATAAGTTTGAAAGAAGTGCCAAAATGACCAAGCAATTCCATCCAAAGTTTTTGTGTGCCTGGCATAACAGAGGTATAGATTGTACAGAAACTCACAGTATAGAACTAACTAGAGAAGGTAGACATTAAATTAAAGAATTATGAATCTTGTCAATTCCATTGGAGTTCCAAGAATGCTTTTGAATACAATGAACTAAGATAGGAAGATTCTATTATCATGGTCTAAGGAAGCAAGCAATACCACTCATGTTGATTTCTTGCATTGCTGTTGCTGAGGACCTACATGGCAATTCATACATAATCACCTCTAAGTAAAATATGTCGTTATGGACAAAGGGGGAAAGTATACTCAAATAAAAAGTACCATTTATTTGGAAGGTCTTGAAAAGCATAATTATCCATTTTGTAGGTCCCACCTTTCAATGGTTCAGGAGATCTTGAACCTAATTGAAAAGTCTTCTTCCATGAGGTATCATATCTGTCTTCATTGTCAAATTTCTCATCAAGGAAGCAAGAACTAGCTATATTACAGAGAAAGGTAGAGGGTTAAATGCTTTCCAAATGTCCACAAAGAATATGGCCATGACATTTATTAGAAGCACTAATTGTGTGACCATGAGCTGTGAGGCCAGCTCTATTCTTCTATCAGATTAGGATGGTCAAAACCTATACGGATGCGGGTGACTCGGGCAGGTTTTCATTGAACCGTTGACCCATGAAATTAAACTTATACATACAATTATTTGAGTTCCACATTTGAAGGAATCCAATATCCATTAAGCAAGTGACACAATAGTTCAATCTCCTCTGCTAAAATACACAAATGATCCAATCTATCAAATTAGGTCATTTCCGACAGCTTAACAAGATCTAATAATTATGCATATCACATATTTTCTTCCTTTTCATGTTTTCCTTTCTTTGGTCGATGTTTTCTTCTTCTGTCACTACTACTTTTCTTTTTATCTTTTGAGGGGAGTCATTATTACATTTCATATGACCGTGGCATAGCAAAATAGTTACCACAATCCTAGTAATTCAAATGAAGTTAAATATGCAAAGCAGCAAATGCATAAGTATTTTGTAACATGTTAAATAAGGTGATAACTAAAATGCAATAAGATGTAACACATACAATATGGAAAAGAGCTAACTATAGATTACCATTCCATGTGTCTTCATTTCTATATTCATTCTCGAAGAAGAATTCTTCATTGATGGAAGATACATTTTTGTCGGCATCGTCATAATAATGCTTGCAGTCCCCAGCATTTGTGAAACTTTGGTTTACTTTGTTAAATGGTAAGTTTGAAGAACTGATAGGTGAAACCTTAATATCTCGCATTGTTGAATCCTACAAGTATAGCCATCATATTGCATAATATTAATATAGTTAATCAAAACAAGACACTGAGTTTGAATTAAAAAGGTGGAATGCAATGCAAAGTGCAAACTACTGCTAGTGTACCGATTAGAGAAACAAGAGGCTCATATGAGATATAGATAATCAAGAAATTAGAAGCCGCAAAGAATGAAAAAATAAAAAGGTATCGGGTCCTACTAGTACAGTGGTCAATAATGCATGATAATGTCTTTCATCATATTACCATTACAAGTCATTACCAAGTCAGCAATATATTCTTTAAGGGGATAAAGATCCTTTTCCATATAATAATAATGATTACTTCTATAATCAAAATACCATAGCCAAGTAATTACTCAATATGTCAATCCACATCTGCTTATAGATACAAATTTGGCTTTGCCTAAGCTGATTCTCTAATATGTATTAATAATTTTCATGCATTTCATATACCAAAGATTATGGACTAACATTTGACTCAGCCAGTATCAGTGCCCTCTAATAAGATTACAAACACAACTGCATACATTATTTAATAGTATCCCGCAAGCCAATAGTTATCAATCATGTAGTATTATATCATGGGAGACACAATAAATTACTTCAGATAATGATTGTTGAAAGCAAGTTAATAAAAGAAATGTTGTAAATTCTTTAAGTACAAAACCAAGCATAGAAGATTCATTCATTTTAAGCATGGCACAAACAACTGACATATAGTTTCTGAAGATACAGATAGGATTAGTCCCAAAAAAAGTGTAGAAATATTTTTTTGATATTTTCCTTACCATTTCAAGTTCAATGTCATCCAGCACATGGTTAAGGTTCTTTAATTTTGATTTCCTTCCATTCTTCAGCAACAAAGAGTTGCTATATGGAATTCTGCAAACCACAAATTCCAGAACATGTTCAAAAAGATTCTATCTGTCAATTCTAACTGCCAATAAATGTCAAGAATGCTACAAAACCCTAATTGTAGTGAAGGACAAAGGGGGAGGTTATGTTGTTCGTTTCAATATTTTTAACCTCACAGAATTTCAATTTTATACAAGAGTTTCCCAGTGGTAGTGGGTGTTGTTTTTCATGACTGATAAAGACTACCTTTATGAAACTAAAGGGATGATAATCGGCATCGCAAGGGAAACCTTCCACAAGTAATTAAAGGAATATTTGTTGAAAAGAAGACTCGCTAAAGTTAATATATCCCATAGTTGCAATGGTATAAAACTTATAAGATAATTTTACGTATTTTAAATCATGAAAAAGAACGCTACAAGTAAAACCAAGAGATATGGCAATAATGAGAGACTTGATGCTGCGAATTGCAACAGACAAAAAAGAGTTGAAAACCATACTGAAAACACACAAGAGAACCCCATCCTTCACTCGAACAGCATTGAAACCAACCACTGGAGGTTTTATTACATACATGCCACTGGAAGCAACAGAAATCTATTTTTGTAGCATTTGTTCAAGAAAAAACTTACTGAACAGTTAAAATGGGGATCATCATTAGATGCAGATCACATATACTATAACAAATGTTACAGGCATGCTTGTTTATCAGCCAAAGTTTTCAACAATGTGACAACTTGGTGATACTGTGAATTGAAGCAAGTTTTCACTTTTTTAATGAGTTGAGTTATTCAACCTAAAAGTCATGCCATAGACAATAGATGCACTAATAACAAACTGGAATACTTCAAATATGATTAAGGATGATAAAATGATGTTACAGAAATACGGAAAGAAGGGAGCAAGCTATCCTAAAAAGCATCAATTTAGTTACCTGGCATGTTGTTCGGGTGAATGAACTGGTGTCTCTGTTCCCACTTTACCCAAACCTGGAAGAATTTAGTTAATGTTATATCACAAAATGACAGTGTAACAGAGAATTAGATTAACAGTGGTAAATACATAGTTCCTGATTATCTAAATATAAAAGTATATCATGCAATCATCTGAGAAACAACACGTGTGAGAACATAGAAGAAAAGAAAGTCATGAACTTTGAAAACCGCAAATTAACTTCAGCTATGAAAGATGAACATGGAATTTGAAGATATCAAGTTCCTGAGAAAGGAACTTCCATTAAGACTTTTTGGTTTCATTGCTAAAATTTGAACATCACAGCTTTAGCCATTATCATCAATCCTTTAGCTTCCATTATTATAAATTATCCACACAATTAAAGAGACAAGTTTCAATCAGCTTCTGTCCATCAAATATAAAAGGGAAATATCCATAGACATTATTGATGACCATAGATAGAGCACTAATCACACAAACCCGACAAATGATGCAAACATGAGGAGAGCCAACATGACTTAAAAGCAAGATATATACCTTCAAGTGAGAAAGAAACATGATCTTCACAGGTTGGACGCTTTTCCACAGTGGCATTAGGCTCATCATCATAAAGCAAATCAAATACGGATAATTGCAAGTCTAAGAAAAAGGACAAATAAATAGGTGAGGAAGAAAATTTTGGAGGATGATGATGAGTAGTTTTATGACAATAAAAATAAATATTAAAAAAATTCTGTGTTGTGGCCTCAAAACCAAAAAATAACAAGAGATAATCTAAATCTTTATTATGCAACAAACATAATTTCAAGATACATTTGCTGAATATCTTTAATATGCTACTTACATTGATCAGTTACTTTCTTCCCATGGCTTGGTGGTCCACTAAAAGCAGTATTCTGGTTACCAGGAGCACTTACAAAAACCCTGTCAGGGAATAAAAATATCAATACTTTGAATGGACTACATGCCTTTTATATTATAACAATGAGAAATAACTGCATGTTGAGTGAAACAAACATGGTTGTTGCAAGGGAATAAAGAAGAGACAAGTAGCAGTTATGTGAAATAATGTATACAAGTAGCAGTAAGCAACTAGTGATCACAGTCATTCTCCTAACCTCATTCAATCGCTTTAGGATATATGTCCTATTCTTACTCAGTGAAGTAATAAAGTAGAAGGCTCAATCACAGTAGCAGGTAAAGTAAGTATTCACTCACTTTTTTGGTGATGCTTCAAGCTTGCAGCATGAAGGTGCTCCTGCTTCAGCATACATTCATTATTCATTATATATTACTTATCTCAGTTCCATTGCATTTTCTAGAAACCAGTCAGACTTGACACTTATACAATTGGCCAAATGTAACAGAACACATACTTGTTTCTTCTAATCGGCAAGAATCTACAGTAGTATCCATGTTGGCAAACATTGTTTGTTGATTTGATGAGATTCCACCCGGCATAGCAGAAACTTTGATTTCTCCATCATCTCTCCCTTTTATTATTGTAAGAGTAATACAGGGAGAAACTGGTAATTTTAGTAAACAGAACATGTGCAAGAAAAGAAATAGAACAGAAACCTAAAGCTGTCAAAACGAAAGAAACAAGAAGCAGCATACCTACACAGTTTGCAAGGAATCCTAAATCCTAATAAATCATTTTCCCTAAATTCCACATGACTGCCCTCAAAGACATCTATCAGAATATGATTTTTTTTAGCATAATAACTTATTGGCACAAAAAGTTAAAAAAGAAATTAGTTGATCCCACCTAATTAGATTAAGGCTAGATTGTTGTTGTAACTTATTCGCAAAACTTAGCAGCCAGTTTTACTATTATGGGCATATTAGCTAATCAGGAAACCTCTAAACCATAAAAAATGGGAAAGATTAAAATTCAGTGCGGAATACAACTAAGGAATAGAGATGATCTATACTTTACCCTAGCAGCCTAGTATTTTTGCTCAAAAAGCTCATGAAGAGACTTTCTCAAACAAACTGAGAAGATGTGGAATAGGCTTGGTTAAATGTTTAATGCAAAGGGACTGGAGAGTCAACTATAACCCTCCATCAGCTTCTTTCTTATAGTCCAACTTTCGTGAATAATTCAAACATGACAAGATTGGAAAACTACTTCACTGATCAATACAAAAATAGTACTCCCTCTGTCCCAAAAAGATTGTCAAAAAATACAAAGAAAACTATTAAAAAAATACAATTTTTTTGGGATGGAGGTAGTACATTTTATATATAAAAAAAGCAGCCCAACATATCAAACTCCCATTTAGTAGGGTCTATGGAGGGTAAATGTACCAGCCATACCCTCATATGAGAATAGGTTGTTTCCAAGAGGTAGTATATTTTTAAACTTACACAAAATATACTTTTCAAGACTGTACAGAAACCAGAGCACTAAAACAGCTACGCAGAAAGAATATAAGAGCTAACCCTTTAGGCAGGAAGAATTGCATTTCTTAGCATTTGTTGATAAGTTTAACAAATTAAGAATGTCCAGAGACCGGTGTTCTTTGGGATTTTGTCCACTTATGTCTGGTCTGTCAGAACAATTATCTGACCCCATCATGTGCAGATTCTGCTCTTGACGCTTCCTTTGTTCAAAGTATTGCTTTTGCCTGGTGGAAATATGGCGTTAATTACAACTCCAGGATGTAACCATTGTTTGGATAGCTTTACTAGAAAACGAAAAACTGTGAAAAGAATATGATTCAATAGTCACAGCAGTAAATCAATATTTTTACCTTTTCTGCGTAGACATCCTTGACTGAAAATTCCCATCTCAGCCCAAAGTAATATCATGCACCAAATACAATGATTAGATATCAAAACAAACAACAAGCAACATAATTTCAGCATCTTGGTTTTGAAATTTGAATTGCCATGTCAAGCTAAAGAAGGTAGCATTCAGCTTGCAGCCTGAACATAACAGAGCAGATTCTGTTTTGTTCTAATATTTAGTAGAACCAAAATGTCCTAATTTTTAAGCCCCCTTCTAAATATAGAACAGAAGCATGAAAATGTCAGAAAATCAGGATTGATGAAAATAATATTTTGAAATTGTGCCAAAAGTGGATAATATTTTACATGTCTTCTTTTTTTCAGAAAATATGATGATTAGCACCAAGGTCTTAAATAACGGTTTCAGAAACTTTGATGTTTTGGACAATTACAAATGCATTTCGACGCAAAACATTGACATATTACATCGTAGTGGTCACGATTTAAAACCCTGATTACCACAAAAATTTAATCAATTTCCAGAATATGCTATCTTCTGAATCAATGGAAGCATGTGTTCATTACTTGACATTACTTTATGCAAGCAAAACTAAGCTTCTACCAGTAATTCTTCAAATAAACTTCAAATTTATGTATCTTTTACCTAATTTTTCACGATATCTCCTTTGGATTGAAGTACATTGCAGCATGCTTATACTAACCTAAATTTATTCAAATTTCAAATTCCTGAGAATTAAGAAGAAAACTGAATTCAAATTCAAACTCACGGCTGTGACTTTCCTCCTCGATCCTCCCATCCATTGCAACATCGTGCGTAATATGAACAAAAACCTCACACGAACTGAAACTGAGCAAAATAGCAATGTTCAAAACCTCATTACGATTTACGAGATTTGATTGAACAAACATTAAAATTCGAATCCTAGAGAAACATCGATGTGAGAGACAAATTGAAAAAACGTAGAAAGTGAAGAATACCTGAAATGACGAATCGAAATCTGAATAATGGTATGGGAGAGTAGTGAAGAGGTGCTTCAGCGAAAACGGAAATGCTCAACTGAAACCGCGGGAAGAGACTGAAGTCGGTGTCCGTTCAGAAATTTGTATGTGTGTATCCGTTGTAAGTTACTACGGATGAAGCAATATTACTTAAATTTTAAGTATCTTATCATGGGTGAATCATAAACCTTAGTCCTTAGAGACAGAAAATATTAGAAGAAAGTACATGGTCTGACAAAGTGACAATTTATAATGTAGACGTTTTATACATTATCACCAAAACACGTTATCTACTAATTCAATCATTAATATTTTACATATTTGCATTCTTCTACTAATTCTTATATCTACAAGAAAGTGATATATATTTTTTGTAAACCAATCATTAATAAATAAAATATCTTTTTATAACATATGTCATCTGTAGGTAAAAGGATTAACAGGAATATATAGTAGTAAGATATATGATAGTAGCTTTCTGTTATAAAAAAGTTAAAGATAACAGGAGGAAATTGTTAGAAAATTTAATAAAAAATTATATTAAATGGATGTTGATGTTGAGAATAAGAAAAAGCATAAGTTTATTAAATTGTTAGCATTAAAAAATCTTCTCTAGTATACCCTTAATTTTGATACATTTCTAAATTCCAAGGTTAGTGAAGAGCAGCTAAGTGTGAACGGGCGAGTGGCATGATGGCAAAATCCTTTGACCATTAAAGTAACTAAGATTCTCATGTCATTCTACTATGAGTCAATCACTCAATCATATCTGTCTTCTACTATGAGTCAATCACTCAATCATATCTGTCTTCTTGCTACTACAACCGTGTCAAATTTGATTTCTATCAAAATATGCCAAATGCTTTGTTACTTTCACATTTGGGTGTTTCCTCTAAAGCAAATAATGATATATCATGTGCTCTTTTTCTTTTTATACAATACATCATGTGCTTACTAGAGTGAAAGAGATTCTTTATTATAGGTGAAGTAATATTCTTAATTATACAAATAAAACAATCATATAATAATTTATCAAGCTATCAAGTTTGAGATGTTAGTTTAATAATGATTAAGTGATGCTTCTTCGGCCCTCAACCAAGGAATCTCATAAATATGAATCTTGTTTTATTGTTGATTAGAGATTTCTCTATAAAAAAGAGTAAATTACACTGATACATCATGAGTTTTAGTGAAATTACATAACTTACCTCTCATTTTTTCTACACCTGCACAAACCTCCCTTAGTTTTTAAACTTTCATTACATTGACCACCCCTGCATAAAAAATAAGTGTAATCTTTTTAAATATAAAATGTCATAAATGTAATTAAGTTAAACAAAACATGATATATTGTGGAGACACGTCCAAATAATATATGAGTCAATATTTCTTTATTATTTTTGGTTCGTTACACTATATTATAAGAGCGATTTAAACAATATTTCTTTAGAATTGTTGATGCATTTTGTAACAAAAAATAATAAAGATACATTGATTTGTATATTATTTAGACTTGTCTACGCAATATATCATGTTTTGTTTAACTTGATTGCATTTATCACATTTTTTGTTTAAAAGATTACACTTATTTCTTATGCAAAGGTGGTCAGTGTAATGAAAGTATAAAAACTAGGGGATGTTTGTGTAGGTGTAGAAAAGTGAGGGTGATTTGTATAATTTTACTAAAATTCAGGGAGTGTCAATGTAATTTACTCATAAAAAAAATATGTTTCGGAGTTTAAAGAAGGGGAAGGAGTGTAACAAAAATAATGCTCTATTTTGAAGATAATTATGAAGCACTTATATTTTTTAAAACAATTATATATAAAAAGGAGGATTATATGTATGTGCTATCGGTTTTAATATTTATACATACTCATTATATTATCTACAATTTATTTGTATTATTTTTTTAAAAATCGATAATAATTAAACATAAATAATGGATAATAGAATAACAAGCATACTTTTATTCTCATAAAAAAAAGTTGACTTTTCCAAATTTAAGCTATCCATTCATGCAAGAGAGGCGCAGCCTGATGACTCAGCGACAAAATCTAAAAGAAGAATGTAACTTGGTGAACAAGATGGACCAATCTTTGGTAAATCTCCAAGGTGTCATTTTTACACAAACTAGTAATGCACAAGTATAAATACCCTAAACCCATAAAGATATAAACCATCAAAACAATATCAATCTCAAATAAAGATTAACTCAAGAAATCTAAGTACTTTTTTCCTAGGCAAATGGCAGAGAACAATGTAGTTTTGTTGGATTTTTGGCCAAGTTCTTATGGAATGAGGGTGAAGATCGCTTTGGCAGAGAAAGGAGTCTCATATGAGTGCAAACAAGAAGATTTTCAAGCTAAAAGTTCTTTGCTTTTAGAGATGAACCCAGTTCACAAAATGATCCCAGTTTTGATTCATAATGGAAAATCCATAAGTGAATCACTAAACATTGTTGAGTACATTGATGACATTTGGAACCACAAATATTCTCTGCTGCCTTCTGACCCTTACAAGCGATCACAAGCTAGGTTTTGGGGTGATTTCATTGACAAAAATGTAAGTTTACACATCTCATGTAACAATTCTTACTCAGAGCATGATTTATTGTGCCCAACTCCAACCACTTAAAAATATTTTTTACATTTTCAATACATCATTTACTATTTATATGAGCTAACTTTATTTAAGAATTAATAATCATTAATTAATTACGGATGATATATAGATTGTATAAAAAAATATTATACTGTCAATACATATATATTAAACTCTAAATTACTATATTTGATATATAAAGTTATGAAGATTATGATAAAATTATTGAAGCCTAGATTTTTTTATAAAGATGCAATGAGATTGAGGTTGCACAATGTTATGGTCTTTGGAGCGTAATATTACGGTTTTGGGAGTCCTTACCATCATCATCGTGATCATAATTTAAAACTCTCATTTTTTACTTTAGAATTTGTTTTTGAATTGAGTTTTAGATAGAAATGAATGAAAATAAAAGGCTTAAGAGTTGTGAAATACATTTGTGAGATAACTCCAAAGTTTTCTATTTCCCTTATTCCTCTTCAAAAATCACTTGCAAATATACCATTAACAAAAATATTTTGTGTAACTAAGAATTTCTCTATTGCTACTTAGTACATGTTGTTAAGGACATGAGCCAAATATATATAAACATGATATTGTATAGGTATACAGCATTGGGAAAAGGGTATGGACAGTGAAGGGTGAAGAACAAGAACTAGGGAAGAAGCAATTTATAGAGTGCTTAAAGAAGTTGGAAGAAGTGCTTGGAGATAATCCATATTTTGGTGGTGAAAACTTTGGGTATTTTGATGTTGCTCTTGTTCCCTTTACTAGTTGGTTTTACACATATGAGACCTTTGGGAATCTTAGCATAGAGGCAGAGTGTCCTAAACTTGTGGCTTGGGCCAAGAGGTGCATTGAAAAAGAGAGTGTGGCTAAGTCACTTCCTCATCCTCACAAGATTTATGAGTTTGCTTTGGAATATAAACAGAGACATGGATTTGAGTAGAGAATTATGTGGAATGCATAATTTGGAAAGCAAACTCTATTATGAAACATTAATAAAGTGTGCTATGACTATGAGTGTCTTTTTTAATGTGTTTATGAATATGATGTAATAAAGTGAATGGAAATGTTTCCTTACTAAATACTAAATCTTTCTTGTGCTTTTTGTTCCTTTACCCCTACAAAAGTTCATAACTAGTGCAAAACAAAAACTGGGTGGACATAGCCTAAGATGATCTTTTTTATTTGTGGGTCGGTGGACATCTTCTGTCTCAAAGAGTATATCATTTCATGTATCATTACTTATGATTGGTCAAAAAAATATTTAATTATTAATTTTAACTTAAATGTATTTTTTCAATCAATCATACACAATGAAACAATATATATGCTTTTGTCTTTATAGTACCATGGAACTAATATAAAGATAAAGTCATAATCAATGTTATTTTACACCAAAACACTTCAAACTCATAAGAATGTTCAAGGTAGCATTAGGCTGTTATTTTTAAAATTAGGTCTTAAACTCATATATTGTTATTCTTACGTCACATATACAAATATGTGGATCATCTTAATGATTCTACTAAAACAAAACACCATACACATTTTACCACCACATGTAAACGATAGATAATATTTGCATATATTTCTTTGATACATCATTCTAATCAAATCTCAACCAATTATATCTAACTTTTAATCTTGAATCTAATATTATTATGGTGTAATCTTCTTGTAATGCACATTGACCCTATAATACCAGTATACCACCAACAATATATAAAAACTGGACCAATTAACATTTAATTGGTGGTAGTGCCTAGAGCCAACTTAATTGATTGTTAAGCTACAAAACATAAACCTTAATGGCTCTAATTATATAAATCCTTGCACCATAAAAGTGTCAATTACTGATATTGGTTCTGATTGCTAGCATCCTTCTGTTTAATTGACATATTGAGTTGGCATGGCAAGGTTGAATATTGTTGGGAACAAGCGAACAATCAAATAGTAAAGAGTATAAAGACAAGAGAATAACACAAGAGATTTGGTAACGAGGTTCGGCCAATTGTGCCTACGTCCCCGGGAGCGTTGAGCGGCTACCACTATATATTATTAGAGAATAAGGATTAGTGTTTTACTATTCTTCTCCTTGTTACATTAGGTTTACATAACATCAATATATATAGCCCTCTACCCCAACCCCTTTACATCAGCCCAAGCCCATAACTTGTATTGCTGTTATCTAGAGATATGAGTCATTGCACAACAAATATGTTTGAAAAGCATGTTGTAAGGTGATAGAGCGCTATAGGATATGGCATAAAACTTTGGATCAAATGAAATAAATATTGAAAGACCACATAAGAACATGTCTTCCTCTAATAACAATATAGAAAAAGATTACAGAGCTGAAGTGTAATAAATTTTTATACTACTACATCATCTATCATTTATATTTGATTATTGTTGACTTTTAAATACAAATAATACAAATTAATAGTGAATACTGTATTGACTATGTATAAATATTTACACGAATAATATATAGATATTACGCTCATAACAATAAGATTATAAAATATTTATCATTTTTTTATAGCTACCGTGATTTTAGTTTCTTATTTTGTAAAATTGTAGCTAATTAATAAGACATATAAAATAGATACTTGTTGGGAGAGGCAAATATGTACCCCGAAAAAGATTAGTTTCTTATTTAAAAGGTAAAGGATACCCTTGGAAATACAAAAAAAATAAACAAGTCAGACATTTATTAAAAATAATTCTCAAAACCATGATTTCAAGTTCAGAAATTACAATCAGATATGCACAGATGACAGATCTGGTAATGCCCCCATATGCAAGCCAAATTGATATTTTAACATTCCCATTTCCACATAGTCTAGTGTTGATAAAATACAATAAGGCACTAAAAGAATAAGTGGAATAATAACAATAATATGAAGACTAAAATGATCTTGGTTTAGCAACAATAGTAGAATGATTCAGTATGTGCAAACTAAACTGTCCTCCTTTCTCAGTAGTATCAAGCTTGTCCTCTCCAGGGGGTGGCAAAAGCTCAAAATTTTGGACCAAACGTCCTAAAGTAATGCCAAGTATAGGCAATGCAAGAATAATCCCAGGGCAACTTCTTCTCCCAACACCAAATGGAAGGTACCTAAAGTCATTCCCATTGGCCTCAACTTTAGACTCTTCCTCCAAAAACCTCTCAGGCCTAAACTCCTCTGGGTTTTTCCAATGTGCAGGGTTGTTTGCAAGCCACCATGCATTAACCAAGATCTTACTTTCAGCAGGAATGTCGTATCGGCCAAGCTTCGCGTCGTGAAGGTTCATGTGTGGCACAAGGAGTGGAATTGCCATTCTAAGACGAAGTGTTTCTTTGATCACTGCCTGTAGGTATGGGAGCTTGTGGGTATCTGGCTCAGTTACTTGGTGTCCTGGTCCTAGAACTGAGTCAATTTCGTTACGAACTTTTTGTTGGATCTCTTGGTTGTTCACAAGTTCAGCAATGCCCCATTCAATTGACCATAGTGTTGTCTCAATTGCTGCTCCAAAATAAACATATTGTACATTAGAAAACTGTCATTCCATCATTATTAATACAATAGAACCTAACCCAAAGACTAGCTCATGAAAAAAATGATTTCTAAAATTAAGATAAATGATTTTTTTGGTTGGATTTAGAACTTCATAATTACAGACCTCATCACGTCCGCAGCCACAATATTATGATTGTGATTACCATTGCAACTGCATCACACCGTACTCACAGTGTGACCGCATCGTGCTGCAGTGCAATTGTATCGGGGTGTATTTGGGCCACATCAAACGAATTCAAAATATGTTTTTAATTAGAAAATAATACATACCACAACGGCCGGTGGCGGATGTTAGTGAGGGCAGGTGGGGGCAACTGCCCCCCGGGATTTTTATTTTCAAATTTTAATTATAGTTTTTACTTTTTTTTTAAAAAACATATATACTTTGTATAATTTGTGTGGTCTTTTTAAAATCATAGATAATTGATCAAATTCTTTTACATATATAGATATTGATATTGTTTATAATAATATATTCATAATTATTTTACTCTTATGAAATAGATTACCAGAATCATATATTGTATTTGTCAAACTTGACATCAAAAGTCCTAGGATCCTGTCAAATTTTATAAATTATTTAATATTGATAGTATATATATTTTTGTGCAAAAATTATATTCTATAGATTTCAATGAATAAGAGAATATTGACTTAAGATGATGTCAATGTCAATATTTTATCATTGATGTTATTGGTCATTCTTGTCTAAAAAACTCTCAATCATCTATGAATTAAGTGTAACTTTGACAATACAGGAAATATGAAAGCATATTATTTATATGATCGAGTTATTCGTTTTATCTTACCTTTTATGTTTAGCTGCTACACATACATCATTTTCATAACAAAGACAACCAAATAAAATCATGTAGACAACATGATTATTTATATTGAAAAGAAAATAGCTTAAAATTTTACTCATAATTCAATAATCGATAGATTGATATATTTAAAAGAACGAATATCATCACTTTAAATAAGTACACATTTTTCTTTAATGTCTTCAATTATTAATTATTGTTATTTAGAATTAACATGATATTTCGAAACTTAATTATATTTCTTTACGTTTTTTTACTAAATTAATCTTAATTAAATATTATTGCCCCTCCTAAACATTGCACCAAGATCTGCTACTGACAACGGCCATGATCCACATCACAATGACGACTAACCGAAATCATGACTGCAAATCGCAGTTTATAACACTAACAAAGCTTATAAACTAATTGAAGTTGAAATTAGGAATCACTGTTAAAACTACCCTATCTTTCCCCTGCTTCAGCTTTTAATTTTTGGCCGATCTTTATAGGTATCTTTGCATAAAGTTTATTTTTTTAATAGTGGGTTAAAAGGTTTGATTTGTTGTTAGTCATTATTGTTAAGAAAATCATTTCTAAATTAATAGTTTTAAGTTTTAGTGCACACCAACAAATTAATTGAGGTGGTCATCATCTAATCCCTCATGTGATCACATTATGAATGAATGCCAATATGTTCCTTTACAACGGAAGAAACAGAGTATATTAATAATAGATAAACAATAATAAAAGAAAACATAGTTAAGAATTACCAGCAACGTTAATATTCTCAACAATGTAAAGAACGTTGTCTTCATTGATCTCTCCTTTTTTCTGGGCATCCAGAATGTGATCAATGGCACATTTCAATCCTTCATTCTCAGTTCTCTTTGTACTCTCAAGCTTCCTACATTTCCCAAAAAACACATCACATTAATCTCATGGATACAAATAATAACAATAAAAGTCTAATATCTACGCATTATCTACATAAAAAATTATACACGAACACTACATCATTGAACATTGATATGAGATATTATGGGTATAAATAATTACTTATAATCAAGTATAAAGCACTTACTTTCTTTCTTCAACGAAATAGTCCTTGAAAATCTGAAACCTCGTGTCCTTAACCTCCTTACAAATTTTCAAGTACCCTCTTAAGAAGGGTCTCAAGATAGGTATAAAATCACCATAATTGTACTCAAAACTCTGAGCCAAACGGCTTCTTTCACCATTCAAAGTCCTAAGCTTCTGAAACAAAGGATCCTCCATGTTCTCGAACCTTTTATCAAACATGATCCTATACATGTTATTGTACATCATTAGTTGCAACCTTTTCCTCAACACAATCCCTGTTGTTACAGCTTCACCGCTCTTCCTCACGTCGTCAACCACACGCGCCGCCTCATCCTCCCACCCGAACCGGTACTGCT
Source organism: Lupinus angustifolius (assembly GCF_001865875.1). Classification (NCBI taxonomy): domain Eukaryota; kingdom Viridiplantae; phylum Streptophyta; class Magnoliopsida; order Fabales; family Fabaceae; genus Lupinus; species Lupinus angustifolius. The sequence continues at coordinate 6,526,736 of NC_032024.1, forward strand.
GAACCACCTTGTTGGTGAAAAACGGCACCGTCATAATCCTCCGCATTTTACGCCAATGCTCTCCGTACACCGTGAACACCATGTCTTGTCCTTTTCCGGTGAAGATGTCGAAGACGACGTTGCGGGTTCGAGAGCCGAACTCCACGCCCTGTGTGTGGAGAACCTCTTTGGCGAGTTCCGGGGAGGATACTACGACGAGGTTGCGCTGACCCATACGGAGGAGGAAGATGTCGCCGAATTTCTTCGCGAGGTCGGTGAGGTTGCGGTGGTTAAGGTCATCGCCAACTTGGAGCCAGTTCCCAAAAATAGGAACTGGCAATGGGCTCGGTGGGAGTTTTAAACGCTTCCCACGGAACTTTGCGGTCACGATTGCAGTCACGATAGTTATAAATAAAGCAATGAGAGTCTTCTCCAACATGAGGAGATCCATTGCAAGTAATATTATAATTAGTTTCTAATTATGAACAATAATTGGCAAGATGGGGATTTTCGAGAAGTGTTGTTTCCGAAGAGATGAGGGTGAAGGTTTTATAGGTGTGGTTGGGTTTTGGTGGAGGGTCTTCTTTCATAATAGCAGAAGAGATTGTGACATGTGACATTTAAAATTATTCAATGATATGAATTTTAAATAGTTTTGAGTTAATTTTTTTTAAGTTACCAAATTATTCTAGGCCTCACATTCTAGTACTGGACTATCCAGAAGATCTCACCCCCTTCTTTCTTGTGCTGTAAATAAAGAGTATAAAATTTATATACTATCGGTGTAAAGATTTATGCACATGTACCCATCTTTCACCATTTATTTGAATTACATTTTTTTTAAAAGTCAACGACAATTAAATATTAATAGTAAATAATGTAATGACAATACATAAAACTCATACATTGTTAATGTATATATTTTCTCATAAATAAATATTGTTAAAGTTTCATTTTAAAACTTAGACTCATCTAAATTGAAGACAAAAATACTATAAAATAACATATGTAATGACACATGTACTCCCTTATTTATTGTTAAAATGGGAGAGGAGTTTGACTCGATACTATTATGTTAATGTTATGTTATTAAATTGGAAATTCTCAACAAATATAATAAAAAGTGATGGGGAAGGTAAAATAGTTGACGGCGTTAACTTGGAGGTAGTCAAGTTTGATAGGTAGGAAAAAGAAGAAAGGTGCGTGTGGATGGTGTATTGTTGGGGTAGGTAAGCGGGGTTGGTGGGGGAATTTAAATAATAAATAAATTGAGTTAATTGGGGTAGGTAAGTGGGGTTTTATGTGGGACTTTAAATAATAATAAAAATGTGTTCATTTTCAGTTGCCACTCACTTATAACTCATAATTAACTAGCTCCTTCGAGTGAGTTCATATGATGAATTAATATATTTATTGCTTAAATATATTATGTGGCAATAAGAAGTTGTTTGTGAAGAAAGAAAATGGCATTAAAGAAAAAGATGTATACACTACTTACTGTGTGAGAGTTTTTTTTTACATTGTTAGTGTATTATTCACCATTCATTTTTAATTATGATTGACTTTTTAAAAAATGCAATCCAAATGAAGGGTGGATAAGTATAACTATGTATAATTCTTTACACTGTCAGTGTATAAATATTACACTCATAACATTAATACCTCAGATTTTGTTAATTTCTCTTATTTGTGATAAAGGGACATCTCAACATAAAATAAAATAAAAACACAGCTTAAAGGAGAAAGTGAAAAAACCGTTTAAATTCTATTTGTCTATTTTATTTTTCCTCTGTTCTCATGTTGTCAAAATCTAAACATTATATATTGTCCATCTTTTATTTCATCTATCATCGGATAAATTTCTATCTATAAATTTTATATATTTTCCATCTATTACAAAAAAAATTGATCTTAAATTTCTTGGTTACTTTTTGGCAGTATTATAAAAATTGGTTTGTGCTGGCCGGTTTAATCAGTGAACTGGTCTTAATACTGGTATAGTACAGTAGTTATACCAGTCATGTAATTATATCAGTTAAAATCGACCAAAACTGGTCATACCGGCTGGTTTTCAATTGAACTGTACCGGTCATATCAGCCAGTTTTTATTTAAAATTATTTTTTTAATGAAATTGAAAAAATATTAATTTTTTATTGGTTTTTCAACATTAATAATAATATATTATATTTTATATCTAATTTTACTAGTATACGGTTTAATTAGTGAACCACTAGTTAAACCGTTATATCAGTTTGATGATCGATACAATATTAACAATACTACTTTTAGGTATTGTATGTCACTTTAGCTGAAATATCATGTGCAGGGTTTGTTACCATTGGTTGAAATCAACCATTGCACGTCACTAGTCAATACTTTGGTGACAAGTAACATTTAATGTATATTCCGGATTATACTCGAAAGTACGTAATGCACGTTTACATTATTGATATATAGTAAGAGATTTATACATTGTAAATCTATTATACATTATTTATTTTTAATTATTGTTTACTCTTTAATAAATAATACAAATAATAAATGATGAGTTTTGTATTTATTGAGTCAAATAATGACTGAAAATGAGAATTGAATGATATAGTAATACTATATAAAAAATTTAAATTGTTATTATATATATTTTTCTCATAATAAATTTATAAAAGAGTTATACAGTTCCAAATTTTTTTTGATGGATTTAAGATTTATACACTGACGGTAACGTATTTTTCATACTTTCATCAAATCATCCACCATTGATTTGTTAACTATCATTGACTCTCAAACAAAAGTAATATAAATCAATGATGGATGATGTGTTGATAATGTACAAAACTTTACACTATTAATGTATAGATTTTAAACTCATTTTTTGATATCTTGGTTGTTTTTATCTTCCGTAACGTCTCTTTAATGTTTTAAAAACTTAATACATTTGTATTTTACTTTTTAATTAAATCATTATTTATTGCTTATCCCTCTCTACGTATAATTCTATATTTCTTTTTATTTCAATATACTAAGATTATTTTAATTAAATTGTATTCAACTTTTAGATTCGTTTAACTTGGATGGAGTACTTCTTAAGGTGAGTGTGCCCCATAATGGATGGTAGGGTTTGGTTCATTATGTACTCGTTGAATTTGCCACCTTGGATTGGACCACAAGGTCAAAATGGAAGGTAGTCATTATTTGACTGAACCAAGGTGTACTTAGTGGAACAATATAAAGTGAATTATCAACAAGTTGTAAGAACAAAATATATAAATAATAAGTGGACGAGATGAGTGACATTTTCTATTATATATTAACAAATTTTATGATTATACATATTGCATTAAAGAAGGCTTCATCTTTTGTTAACTTCAAGTGGTTGAAATATAAATCTCAAATATTGATTTTGATGTTGATGTCAAATATTAATTATATTGTAATTATCCGTATTGGTACATAGCTCTTCTCATATAGTATATGTCATAAGTAAAGATGTTTCCTTTCAACATCTTAAATCACCACCAAAGCTTAATATCAACCTTATATTGTAATTCTACATATAATTTACTTCAATTACTCATCTAAATCTAAAAGAGGTTGTGTGTGTTTTCTAATTATTAAAGGATTTTATATACTTAAAAGGTTGTATAAATTTGTTATACAATATTGTTATTATGGCACATATAACATTGTTATTCTCGTTCTCTAATATTTTGTTAAAAAAGATTGTTTATACCCCATCCGTTTTATTTTATTTTTTGTAGTTTTGTGATTTTTTCTTGTTTCAAAACTTTTGTTTTTATAATTTCAAGGTTTGGTTAAGCTTTTACAATTTTGTCACCATTCCATGATTATATTTATTATATCTTTTTGTTAATTCAACTATTTCTTCTTTCTAGGTATCTTTTAGTTAAAGTATAATATTCCTTAATGATCTAACAACTTGTGTGTATTAACCTTAAATAACAAAATATGTGGAATGGTTACTTGTCATTTTAGGGTGCATTATTTACTTATTTAAGAAGTTCAATTTAATCATATATATATAAGCTAATTTTCCTAATTTGTCCCTATATTTTTATTTATCTATTACTTATAACTATATTTATCATGAAATTAGATAATGTTGGTTTGTTTTTTTAAAGAGTTCTTTGGGGAGTGCATCTTCTATCTTACAATATGTATTACTTCATGTGTTATATGTTGTGATTGGTTAAAAAAATGCATTTAAGTTAAAAATTTAATTATTATGTACTTTTTTGATCAATCAAAACTCATGTTATATGAAGTGACATACATCACCCGACAAAAGTTGTACTCTCTTGTTCTTATAAAACAATACCAACACTTAAATAAGATTGGTTTACCCTTTAAACTGGTTGGTAAGCCAGATTTGTAACGTTTCCAAATATATTTTCATTTAAATCTAAAATAAATAATTGAAAATGGTGGTGAAGGGAATAATTAGTTGAATAAAATTAATGATAATTAATGAAAAGGTAAGAGTTATATATAGAAAATAAATGCTAATTAACAATATTAGTCTAACTATTTATGTTCTGATAGGTACATGTGAAATAGGGGGAATGTTTATTTACATCAAACCTTTATGACCCTTTTTTTAAGAAAAGTGAGAAAGGAAGAAAATGCTGGAAGTGAGATCAGTTGTCCCAAGAAATCCTCTCTCTTTCTGTGTATGTCCAATCAAATTATATCAACTAACATAATTTTGTATTTATAATTTTTTTATTTAATTAAATAATACATTATAATTGGTATGAGATATCATTGGAGACACAATATAGAACAGAGGATCTCCCTTCAAAATGAGGAGTCCATTCACCAAGAAATTATACATACATTGCAACAACCAAAACCAACTTCCAAGTCAACATGCATGTTGCACTCTCATTTATATCATACAAGATTAGGGATACAAATATCTCTATTTTAATGGTCCACAACCCTATCAAGATTTTCAGTCTCTTCTATTTATGGGCACTCTCCTTAACAAAGGGTGGCCCTACACAACTTTCTATCTGTACCAAATGACACTTAGCATATACATTAAGTAAACAAGCCAAGTATCAAACAAACCATGAAAACCATGGTTATGACTTCTAACTAATACTTTCTCATGAGACATCTCAGATAAAGAGAAATGAAAATCATAAAACACCGATTTAATTGTGGTCGTATCGGTCACAACTTTTCGGGATTGTGATAAACTAATACAACTCCAATTACGACCACAATCATAATTTGAAATCTTCATGCATATATTTTGGCTGCCAAAACTGGAAACTTCTTATGCCCTATGAGTGCCTGCCTTAGGACATTATACCCATTTCTATAGTGCTCAAGTGAGAAACATAGTTGCCTTATGGCCTCACGTTTCTCTTCAGCTCCATCTATGATTTCAACTTGTTGCCTTTCAATCTCTTCCTCTAGTTCCATTGTTCTTGACTTTAGTTCTTCCACTTCACCAATTAGTTGCACATGTTCCATGTTTAAGTGGTTCAAACACTTGTCAAGTTGTTCAATTTCTTTATCTCTTGAAATTACATGTTCCTTAAGTGAACCAACTTCTTCAAAGAGATTATCTCTCTCTAATTTTAAAGCATCAAGGCTTTGATTAAGACCCATTATATTGTTCTTTCCTTCTTTAATCTCTTTCTTCAACACCTCAATTTCAACCTTGAGTTTTTCCTCCAAAGATTGGGCATGACATTCCCATTCTCTAATATGTTCTTCCAAACGCCTTTGTTTTCCCAATAACTTAGACATTTCAGACTTCAACTTTGCTTTTTCCAAAAATATTTTTTCTCCATTATTAGATGCAGCTACTTTTAAATCTCTTATCTCATTATCTTTGTCTATTAAGCTAGTTTTCAACCTTCCAAGTCTTTCTTGAATTTTGGTTTTCTCTCTTTTTTCAGAATGGAATTTTGTTTTCCATGCAGCAATGTCCCTTTGTGCCAAGTTAACTTTTTCTTGCCAATGAATACTTTCAGATGATTTACCAACCTCAAGTTTCAATGAAGCAATTTGAATTTCTGAAGAATCAAGTTTTTCTTTTGTGATTCTTAACTCTTCCTTAAGTGACTTAACAATCTCCTTATCCATTTTTCCTTGAGACTCCAATGACTTGAGGCCCAAGTCTTCATTAATACCAACCTCAAATTTTGGTGATTCCATTGATCTATATTTATCAAGCTCAATCTTAAGTTTAGTGATTTCCTCTTCTGAAAGTCTTAACTTTTGATTCACAATCTTCAACTTTTGTTCATATACATTAACTCTAGCAAGAAAATCTTCAACACTATCAACCCTTGTTCCTCTAGATGAACCCTCAACATGTGCCTCATCATTCATGCAAAACTTTTCTTTCACTTCACGCAACTCAATTTCCAAATCCATTATCCTTTTATTCATGCCATGATCACCACCACTCCCATATAAACCAGAATAACTAGTAATGGATGAAGCATCATCAAATTCATCATCAGAATCTGTCAAAGTAGAGGACCCACAATCTCCTCCATCTTTGTTGTTTGCATCATAACCATTTCCACCCCAACCAAGAAAGAAATCAAACCCCGGGGCACGATTGCCTCCGGATATGCGACGACCTAGCTTTCTTGGAGAAGCACAATGCAACATAGAAGAAGACTCACAACTATAATCAGAAATACCTGAAACGGGACGAATCCATAAAACATCAAAAGTAACCGAATTAAAAACTGGAGAATAAAGTATTTCCTGATGCCAGAGGATAACATCAAAAGTGGCCGAATTATAAGATATACTATAAATGATAACATACCTGAAGCTTGTGATTGAATATCAGAGGGAATGTTCTTTGACCATTCTCCTGATGTTACAAGATCATAACGTTCAGCAAGAGACTTATAACCACGATAGAAATCTTCAACAAGAGAAATCAATTCTGGTCTCTTTTGATAATACATTTCAGCTTTTTTAGCAAAAGAATCTCCATCATCTTCAATCAACTTTAACATTTGCTTAACATTACGTTCCATCTCTGCAGTTAAGGACCTTTTTGTTAATCTCTTCATTTTGATGAAAAATGATTATGGAATGCTAAGTTACTTCAAGAATTTAAACACAAACAATAATAAAAACTCAACCACATGCACCCTTCCCAATAATTGGGAAGTTGGGAATGGGAAACTTGTTTTTGTATTATATTATTAGTCTTTGAGGATAAGGGGGAGGTGACAAGATATTATAAGACACCTATGTTAATTTCTTTAGTTGTTTTGACTCTTCTTTGTTTAGAATGTTTTGAATAAACATCCTAAGATTATGGCATAAAAGCCCTTAAAGATTGTATTAATAGGAGTAACAGGTGTCCTTAGAATAACAGAAGTCAAGACTTTTAAGAAAAAGAGTAGTCTTTTGGTGGAGGGAATATAAGGAGTGGTGGAATGGAACTGAATATGTTGAACTGAGAATGTGCAAAATCTTCTGTCTTTTTGTTTTTTTACAGAGAAAAAAAAATATAACCAATAAATTAAAGGCCATATCATTATGCACTTTAAACTACTACACATTTGATGCACAAGCCACAAGGATGTAGAAATTGTTGAAGTTCATGCCTCATCACCCTTGTCATTTATTTAAGATGTGAAAGATGATTTGTCATAAACATTTTTCTTGACTTATTTGATTATGTGTCATTCTTCATTTTTTCTTCAATAATTATTTGATAAACCACAAAGTTCATGCCTCAGTCTGAACCACATTTATTAGATGTGCTGGTTTTTTAAGGTGTATTATATAGAACTTACTTTATAAATCTTATAATAAGTATGGCTCAGAATGAAGTAAACAAAGTTCACTCATTATTTATTTTGATAAATTTTGTTTATGAACCAAACGAGGTAAACTTGATATGAATACAGTTCGATTCGTTAGGTTCATGATATAAATAATGTTATATATATATTTGAGTTGTTCAAATGAATCAATTCAAGTTGAACCGAACAGTTCGTGAACTTTAATTTTGTCAAATTTGAACTAAAAAAATAACTTATATCAAACTCGAGTTGGGTTTCGAGCTAAGCAATTCCTTATTGAGCTCAAGTGAGCTGAGTTTTAGTTCAACTCAGTTCGTCTTGTTTCCAACCTATAAGTACAAATAATACTGTTACATGTTATCTTTACGATAAAACATATTTTTACAAATTTTGTTGATGTTTTTTAAATAATATTTTATATTTTTTAAGTAATATTTAATATTTGTTTCTACACTTTCTTCTATTAAAAACATTCATTATCTCTTTTTTATTATTATTATTAGTAAGACCTATCAATTAACTATCACTTAAATCATAGTTATTAAACTCAGTTCAGACAACAAATCTCTGACTAGGATCAGATACTGACATGAGTTGTTTTTCTGACGGATTAAGCATCAAAACAGGTATTGTTCCTACCCGGCGAACCAAAGGTCATATGTTTGGTCGCCGAGGTGGGCCCACTTGTTGGGACCACCAAAGTTGACCCAAGGGACAGCATGCTTTCCGTACTCCACCAACCTACCTGCCAGCACGACAGACGGGTTGCAGAACGGGTACCAAACCAACCACAGGCTAGAAGACAAGAATGGCACAGTGTACGATCCTAACAGACCGCCTGACACGGGAAAAGCAACTCCCGACAACACCTTTGGTCGGCCACGCGTCGCACCACCAGCCAAGAACCCAATGTCAACTCTCCCTCCTATAAATAGGGATATCCACCAACAGGAAGTATCTTAATCTCAACTCCTTGACTCTCTAATATTATTCTTCCTATCACTCACTCTCTCTAGTTCATATACTGACTTGATCGTCGGAGAACCTTTTCAGGTACCTCCACCGGCGGGCCCAACTCTCT
>NC_032024.1:6535713-6536347 GCF_001865875.1 Lupinus angustifolius
CCAAATATTGTGACTACCACAGTATGTTCGGCCACCTAACCAATGACTACACTCAGCTCCGAGATACCATCGAAGACCTCATACAGGCGGGTCATCTGCAACGATTCATCGCAGGATTAGAACAGCGCCGGCGGTCACCACAACCCCATCGCCTAGAACCCCCAAGAAGACGGTCCCCCCACAATTTCAACAACGGCGACCTACTCCACGTCCTCAGACGGATAGGCACCGAGCAGACAATCGGCGCCCGCGGAGCCCAGTCGATATCAACACCATCTCCGGGGGTTTTGCCGCCGGAGGGACCTCGAGGACCGCCCAAAAAAGATATGTTCGGGAGGTAATGCACGTCGCTGCCAGAGGCTCCCAGTAGAGACAACATTACAGATCCACCCCCCCATTACTTTTGACGACCGCGACTATGAAGATGTCATCCGAGGCCACGATGACCCTCTTGTCATCACCGCAAAACTCAACAACAAAAGGTTAGTCGCTTGTTCATTGATCAAGGTAGCTCGGCTGACGTTATTTTTCAGGATCTGTTCGAAAAAATGGAGCTCCGGGATCGCGACCTCCTACCTTATGATGGACAGCTGGTCGGATTTTCCGGTCAAGGAATCACTCCCAGGGGGTACGT
>NC_032024.1:6536447-6536722 GCF_001865875.1 Lupinus angustifolius
GCATGAAGTTCCTCTCCATCAATCTCCAAGTCTGCACCGTCAAAGGAGACCAGCACTCGGCCCGAGCTGCTACCAGATGAGCCTCCGCCCCCACTTCAACAAGCCACACGTTCCTCCCTCCAAGAGACCTCAGAGCGTGCAGATGGTAGAGTTGGACGTTCGAGCGGACGAAGGGGATTTCCGACCACAACCAGAAGGAGACAAAACAACTCTACAACTGGGCCATTCCCAGGGGCAGGTGGTATACCTTGGCAGCTCCCTCCCACCAAATCAAA
>NC_032024.1:6536822-6537173 GCF_001865875.1 Lupinus angustifolius
TCGCTTGTTCATTGATCAAGGTAGCTCGGCTGACGTTATTTTTCAGGATCTGTTCGAAAAAATGGAGCTCCGGGATCGCGACCTCCTACCTTATGATGGACAGCTGGTTGGATTTTCCGGTCAAGGAATCACTCCAGGGGGTACGTAGAGATTTGGCTTACTATCGGCAACCACCCAATGAGCAGAACCGTCCAAACAAAGTTCTTGGTCGTCCACTGCGATTCTGCATATAACGCCATAATTGGTCGCCCAACTTTGAACAGGCTGGGAGCCATCGTCTCGACACCCCACCTCTGCATGAAGTTCCTCTCCATCAATCTCCAAGTCTGCACCGTCAAAGGAGACCAGCAC
>NC_032024.1:6537273-6539154 GCF_001865875.1 Lupinus angustifolius
CACGGTCATGCCCTTCGGTTTGAAAAATGCGGGGGCAACATATCAAAGAATGATGAGCAAAGTGTTCGCCGGCCAGACCAGAGAAGACATGGAGGTCTACATGGACGATATGATCGCCAAAAGCATCCCCAGCGAAGATCATGTATCCATTTTGGAAAGCATTTTTCAACAACTCCGCAAACACAACATGCGGCTAAACCCCGAAAAATGTACTTTCGGAGTAGAAGCAGGCAAGTTCCTCGGCTTCCTTCTAACCAGCCGGGGAATCGAAGCAAATCCTTCCAAGTGTCAGCAATCATTGACATGAGAATCCCCCGCACAATCAAAGAGGTCCAACAATTAAACGGGCGGCTAACCGCGCTGTCCAGGTTCCTCCCATCCGCTGCGACACATTCACTGCCTTTGTTCCAATTGCTGAAGAAGAGTAAGAAGTTTGAGTGGACTGAAAGTTGTGAAGCGGCGTTTGACACTTTCAAGCAGTATCTAGCCGCCCCACCTATTCTCTCCAAGCCACTTCCAGAAGAAATCCTATATGTATACCTCGCCGTATCTGATGGGGCGGTGGCGGCCGCACTGATCCGAGAAACAGCGGAAGGTCAAAGTCCGGTCTATTTTACAAGCAAAGCCCTGCAAGGCCCGGAGTTAAAGTACCAAAAACTAGAAAAAGTGGCATATGTGTTGTTGGTCGCCGCACGAAGGCTGCGCCAGTACTTCCAATCTCATACAACGATCGTCAGGACTAGTCAGCCAATCAGGCAAATCTTGCACAATCCAGAGTTAGCCAGGCGGGGATGATCGCATGGTCGATAGAACTTTCCCAATTCGACATCCGTTTTGAACCCCGCACGACCATCAAGAGCCAGGTCCTATCTGATTTCGTGGCAGAGCTCGTCGCATCAGAGGGCGATCCAGAGCAGATATGGACCATCTTTTCGATGGGTCTTCTAACCCGAAGGGCAGCGGGGCTGACATTCTGTTGGAAAATGGGCAAGGAGTAACCATCAAGCATTCCCTTACTTTCACATTTCCAACATCAAACAACCAGGCGGAATATGAGGCGTGTATTACCGGGCTGCAGCTGGCAAAGGAAGTAGGCGCCCGAAAGGTATTAATTTGCAGCGATTCTCAATTAGTTGTATCTCAAGTTTCAGGTGCATATCAAACCAAAGACGCCCTCCTCGGGAAGTATCTGCTCAAAGTAAAGGAACTCATGGCCGACTTCGACGAAGCAATCATTAAACATGTACCCCGAGAAGGCAACGCCCGAGCCGACATTTTGTCCAAACTCGCCCACACCAAATGCCTCAGGAACAATCGGTCTGTCGTCCAAGGAAAAATCTACCACCCAAGTGTCTTGGCAGTAGAACGGATAGAAATCCCAGATAATTGGATGGCCCCCTTTATCCGATATATCATCCACGACACCGTGCCTCTTGACACGAAAGAAAAACAACGATTCCTCAGATGTTCCTCTTGGTATACCCTGCTCCGGGGAACATTATACCGACGAGGATTCACCGCCCCCTTACTCAAATGCCTTGGTCCAGAGCAGGCGGACTATGTCCTCAGAGAAGTGCACGAGGGAAGTTGTGGGCATCATTTGGGCGCCGCCTCACTCACTAAGAAGGTGCTACGTGCCGGGTACTACTGGCCCACCATGGAAAAGGATGCGACCAACCTCACTCGAAAATGCACCCGTTGCTAGTTGTTCGCCGACCTCCACAAAGCCCCACCAGAAGAACTAACCACAACGCAAGCACCTTGGCCTTTCTGCAGGTGGGGCATGGACATCCTGGGGCCTTTCCCGCAAGCAGCAGGGCAACTGAAGTTTTTGATTGTCGCCGTCGATTATTTTACTAAGTGGATAGAGGCGGAAGCCTT
>NC_032024.1:6539254-6540447 GCF_001865875.1 Lupinus angustifolius
GCAGACAGAAAGTTCCAAGCACTGTTATCAGGCCTCCATATCAAGCAGCACTTCACTTCAGTAGAGCATCCACAGACTAACGGACAGGCCGATGCGGCAAACAAGGTCATCCTGAAAGGGCTGAAGAAGAGGCTGGACAAGTCAAAAGCAAACTGGCCAGATCAGCTCCATCACGTTCTGTGGGCGTACCGAACCACTCCACACTCAACAACCGGCGAATCGCCGTTCAATTTAACATACGGCGCAGAAGCCATGATCCCGGTCGAGATAGGAGAACCTACCTGGCGGACAATTCAGTTCGATGAGGGCAATAATCAGTCCCTCCTCAGAAACAACCTTGATGAGATAGAAGAAATCCGGGAAAAAGCCCGTCTCAGAGAAGAAAGCGTGAAAAAGAAGACTGCGGCGAAGTTCAACTCTTCCATCGTTCCTCGCCAATTTTCCGAAGGAGCCCTGGTACTCAGGAGAGCAGACATAGGACGGGCAAAAGGCAAGTTGGGACCCAACTGGGAAGGACCTTACCGAGTCATCAGCAAGATCGGCAAAGGAGCGTACAAGCTTCAAGACTTGGCAGGAAAAGACATCACTATAACTTGGAACGCCGCCAACCTCCAGCAATTTTATGCTTAGTCAACGACCCCGTACCCGGGTGGTCGCTTTTCTCTTGTAACCTTTTCCACTTATATGATGAATCATTTTCTACAATCTCTATAATTTCTGCTTACACCCAAAGGGTCGCTCTTCGCCCCCTTTGCCTGGTGCCGACTATGATCTTCTACTTACACCCAAAGGGCCGGTCTTCGCCCCCTTTGCCCGGTGTCAGCTATGATCTTCTACTTACACCCAAAGGGCCGGTCTTCGCCCCCTTTGCCCGGTGTCAGCTATGATCTTCTACTTACACCCAAAGGGCCGGCCTTCGCCCCCTTTGCCTGGTACCAACTATGATTTCAGCCTACACCCAAAGGGTCGGCCTTCACCCCATTTGCTTGGCGCCAACCATGGTTTTTTACCTACATCCAAGAGGCCGATCTTCGCCCCCCTCTTTTTGCCCAATACCAACTAGGGTTTTTCACTCCGCCCAGAGGGCCGACCCTCGCATACTAAATCGGTATTCGCCTGGCTAAAGGTTGGCAAATTGAGAGCCAAAACCATCATGTTCAAAACATACAGCAAATGCCACACACTTGATTGTA
>NC_032024.1:6540547-6542698 GCF_001865875.1 Lupinus angustifolius
CCAGCTGCATCCAAGACCAGTCTTTGTCTGGATACGCCAAGGCGAGTTGAGACTAAGCACTCACCCAAGCATCCGCCGCGGCCTCACCCACGGCCTGCTCCAGTTGCTCCTTCTCTTCCTCCAGTATCCGCACCCGCGCCTCCCGAGACGTTTTCTCTTCACTTAATGCCTGCACCTGCCCAAGAAGTGCAGCATTTTCTCGCACAGCAGCCTCAGCGCGGGTCTTCCAAGCCACAGACTCCTCCTCTCGCCGGCGAAGCGCTTCCTCTTTAGCACGAAAGGCCCCCTCTAATTCCATCACTTGGGCGGTCAATTTTAACTTGTCACTTTCCAAAAACCCCACACGAGCAGACAGATCCGCCACCTGGGCCTTGACAACCTCACCCAACCTGATTAGCTCTGCTTTCTCAGCAGCATAGGCATCGGCCAGTCTTTGCCTCTCCGACTCGTGTGCAGCTCGGAGCTTCGACGTTGCCGCATCCGCCACCCGCACCTCCAAGACCCCGTCTACCTCTAGATACTTCTGGATAGAGGCAATAAAAACGGCACTCCCTTTCACGTTCTGCAACAAGACGGACAGAGGTACCTTGTCAAAAGTCTCCTTCGCATTGGCGTTAAGGAGCGCCTGTTCGATAACCCGGGGGACGTTCACAGGGGAGATACGATCTTGACCCCCCCTAACCCCCTTCTTCCAGGTCGGCTCAGCGTTAAGGAGCGCCTGTTCAATAACCCGGGGGACGTTGACAGGGGAGATACGATCTTGACCCCCCCTAACCCCCCTCTTCCTGGTCGACTCGGATGGACGACCAACCTCTTCTCCAGCTGGCTGGTCAGAAGATGGGGGCATCGACGGACCGGCTTCATCCCCAATTGATGCGGGCGGAGGGAGCCCGGCAGTTTCGACAGAAGGAACTGCTTCAGTTGATACGGTTGTTGGCGTTTCGGGAGCCTCGTGGACCAACTCTTTTTCCACTTCATTCTGGAGCGGCCCCCCACTCTCTGAAGAAGGCGGCGTATTTTCCTGGCGGGAAGACCCCTCAGTAGGACAGGGACCAGGAGATGACGTCCTTTGACGCTTGGAAGAAGCAGCATCCTTTTTAGCCAAGGCAGCGACATCAGTCCTTTTCAAGAGAAGACTCTTCCTTAGCTTCTCACTCATTTTGGTCTTTAGTGCGACTACACAAAAAGGAAGCAAAATATCAATAAACAAGATAGACAAATACAGACAAACAAAGAACGCAAGATAAACCCGGTCCACCCACCGACAAGATCCACTAAGACACCGCCCCCATCACGGATCGCCGAGCAAGGAAGGATTCCCCCCTCATCAATCCAGAAGGATATGAGTTCAGCAGCCTTTGCCTCCTCCGGATTTAAGTCTCCAACCTACACCAAAAAGCCTTTGGCAGGGCGCTGATGGATTTTCCCATTCCAAGAAAAAAGAAACCTCGGCTCGCCCGACTTGCTGAGACACCAATCGTTCCACGCCCGCCGAACACTAACCTTGAAGTACCCACCCTTCCATTTCTTCTCGTTTGAAGAAAACGGCGTCAGCAACCCCCGTTTTGGCCGAGAAATCAGACTCGTCCAGCCATGACGCCCCTCCTTCTCTTCATCAGAGTTGGTGCGATGTCTGACCCGAAACATCCAGAAAAACAGCTTCAAAGTGCAAGGGAAGCCCGCCGCTCGACACATGATCTCGAACGCCCTAATAAACCCCCACGAGTTTGGGGTCAATTGGCTCGGTGCGAGCTGCAAGTGCGCCAAAACTTGAATATCCCACTCCTCTAGTGGGAGACGAAGCCCTAGGCGCCGGACATACGCCTCATACATGAAGAAGGTATACTTATCTTTCCTCTCCTCGGCAAAGTCATAGGAGCAACGGCCTCGAAACCATGGAACGACTCTTTGCCCACAGGCAGCAACGGCCTCGAAACCATGGACCCTCTCCACCGTCCGAGGAGCAACGGCCTCGAAACCATGGAATGACTCTTTGCCCACAGGCAGGCTAAGAGAGCTCCCATAAGGGAATGTACTAGGCGTCCCAAGTACTTCCCTGTCCACCCACCAATAACGGGAGTCCGCCCCGGTCAATTCCGCTGGAACAGACAGTTGCAGAGCCTTTGATTTATAAGTCCTCATCGTCATGAA
>NC_032024.1:6542798-6556976 GCF_001865875.1 Lupinus angustifolius
AACTGTTCCTACCCGGCGAACCAAAGGTCATATGTTTGGTCGCCGAGGTGGGCCCACTTGTTGGGACCACCAAAGTTGACCCAAGGGACAACATGCTTTCCGTACTCCACCAACCTACCTGCCAGCACGACAGACGGGTTGCAGAACGGGTACCAAACCAACCACAGGCTAGAAGACAAGAATGGCACAGTGTACGATCCTAACAGACCGCCTGACACGGGAAAAGCAACTCCCGACAACACCTTTGGTCGGCCACGCGTCGCACCACCAGCCAAGAACCCAATGTCAACTCTCCCTCCTATAAATAGGGATATCCACCAACAGGAAGGATCTTAATCTCAACTCCTTGACTCTCTAATATTATTCTTCCTATCACTCACTCTCTCTAGTTCATATACTGACTTGATCGTCGGAGAACCTTTTCAGGTACCTCCACCGGCGGGCCCAACTCTCTTGCTTCCTCCCATCACCTAGGCGATCACTTCCTACCCCTTCATCAACATCTGATCCATCATAGTCCGTATCTTTATGTTCTGATAAAGAACATGTATTAACTAGTTGTGTTTGATCACTTTTAAGCATAAAATCAATGAGCCGATCGACTCAATCAGTTTTAACATAATGTCAAAATGACAACATTTTGGGAGAAAAACCCAATTCTTTTAAGGTATTTGTAATTATGTTTATCATTATTAAAATTATAGTTTTTTATTTATTAGTTTATGTTGGAATAAAATCTTAGTTGTTTAATTAAGTTTAAATTTTACTTATGAGCTTTTGTTGCAATTAAAGCATAAAATTATGTTGTCAACTTATTTGTAACAATTTGTTATAATAAAATATATCTTGTTAGTTGTTTAATCATATATAAGTGTGTAATAAATTTTTATATTTGGAATAAAAAATTATAAATAGCATTATATTCTGAATTTGTTAGATTGTTTTTGGGGAAAGTGCATAAGTACCTATGAATTTTACCCCTTAAATTTTATCAACCGGTGAAATTGGCATTTACATAAATATATAATTAAATTATAAATATGCTAACAATAGTAATACAAAAATACAGGTTAGTGAGTGTTGACACCCAAAAGAAATTGCCATCAATAGACAAAAATATGATAAGTAAACTACAAAGTTAAAAGTTATTAATGTAAAGATATTGATGTGTATATATAAAATAATAATTATCTAATAGTCAATATTAAAAAGTACATGGGTTAAAATTGTTGATTGTTGTTAACTTAATATTACATTACGTAGAGACTAAAAGTTTAAAGAACAATTAAAAAGAACAAATAATTTATAACTGTTACTTACAAAGACATAAAATTAAGAGTAAATACTTATTTAAATTTCTCATATTTTTTGACCAATTTAATCATTACAAAAATAAAAAACCTAAAATAGTTCTCAAAAATTTTAAATGTGAGTAAAATTAATTTTTTTTTAGTAAAACTAATCTCTACCAAATATAATAAAACATGTTAAAAATGACTAATTTAACCTACATTTGAAATTTTTGAGAATCATTTTAGGTTTTTTCTTTTTTAAAGATTTAAACTGATAATGTCAAAAAATACGAGGAACTAAAATAAGTATTTACTCTAAAATTAATTATGTTTTTATAGAATTTTCCATATTTTTTTAATATGAATAGAGTCAACTAATCCAAGCAATAATTCTTTGATCCGCAATGACCCATCCACTCAAAAACTTGACCCATCCGAGTTTTATAAATATGCACAATCTAGTTTGAAGTGTTTTATAACAAGGAATAGCTGGAATAATAAAACCATATGAAGGGTGAGTCACACAAAAAAACTATTTTAGAACAAGGTGATTGCTTCATAGCTACTAGCTAATGAAGGAAATAATAAAAAGAAGTTCAAACATTCTCGTTCCACACTAAAACTTGCCTTGCAAATCATCGAAGCTATAAACTTCACACTTACTCATATAAAGGGTTGAACATGGCACTGACACATGGCAATTTTCACAGTTTGTGTAAACAAAAATCATTACTCAGAAGGAGTATCATTCTTGTAACAAGCCGAAAATGTAGTGCAATAAACTCAATTTAAGTATGAGGTACATCATGCATAGGGAAAAACTTTGGGAATAGGTTCATTTCTCCATCCAGTCTTTAAATAACAGATAAAAAATGAAATGATAAAATTATGTGCCTGCATTCCTACGGCCAACACGAGCAACAAAACCAGCCTTGATTGGAGCAACTGATCTTCCTGATCCACACTGAAAACATGAAACCAGAATTAATAAGATATGGAACAATACAATGTCCTTCCTTAAAAATAAATTCACAAAATTTTATCTAGAATTAATGATTCAGTCACTACCATAATAAAATAAACTAGAGACATGAAAGGTCAAGAAACGGCAAGTTATTTTGATCTCTCTTAAGATTGGATGAAACTATAAGGAGTTTATTTAAATAGTGAAAGTCTCCGTACAGGGTATTAGTCTGATAAAACATCAAATTAGTGAAGGTGACAGAAAATGAGAAACCTTTCCAAGAGAGGAAGGGTAAACAATGTAGGTTTGCAGTCTAGATTCTAGAATGAAAAGAGAGAAGGGTTCACCTTTTCACACCGAAGAAAGAAGAGACGATTCTCCTTGCTAAGTATGGTGTCAGGACTTTTGCATCCGAGGCAAATGACATATTCATCTGAAAAAACAGAATATCGGTCAACCTTCAACCCCCAAAGGCCAGAAATATACAACATGTGATACTTAGAACTAAAGACTTGAATTTATTTTGAAACGATATTACAACAAATACTTACTGATGTATCGTCGCAGAATTCCTTCAAAATTCTTTGGTGCAAATCTTCCCTTCACAACCAATCTCTGCTGTCCATCTAAAGAGCCACTAGTACCCAACTCAGCAAGCAGAAAAGCCATGACATGGTCTGGCTGCCGATGCATTCTAAAAGATTGGTAGGCACAAACATACACAAAAGGAGATGATGGATGAATGAAGAGTTAGATTTTTATGGCAACCAAGATAGATATGCCAGGATCATGAGGTACACATAGCAAAAACGGGAAGAAAAGAACATACGTTTTACATAGATCCATAAAATTCACAAAAACAGTTTTCTTTGTGCCTTCACGAAGAACTTGCGGAGGCCTCATGACGGTCCTCCGCCGGTCTCCAGCAAGTTCTGGATTATTCTCGCGTAAAATGTTAAACACCCTGCCCAGAAGCTGCACACAAAAACGTCAAAGATTCAGAATATGGTAGGGGGGAAAATCTCCAAGCAAAAAATCTTCAGAAGAAATTGTGAAATTTATCAATCAAGCAGATACAGAACCAGAATGACGAAAAAATGCTTTAGGTAATGTTAGAACATATAAAAATATCTCATACTACTGGTTATATCTTTATATCATTTTAGTGTCAGATGATCTCTTAGGATTTATTCCCTATTTATATTCCCTTGTTTGTTTCCTTATTTATTTAGGACTAGGAGCCAACCACTATCATCGTACTAATATGATAATATCAATATCAATATCAATCTCAAATTATTCTGAATCTGAATTCTCTCTTTAATTCCTTGTTGCCTTCCAACCTAAAATGCTCCTATTCAACAAGTACTATTTCATGTAGCTATAGTTGGAGACTGGAAGTTGATTCAACAAGGAAAAAGCACCTTTGAATATTGAACTATGAAATCAGAAATAATGCTAAGGCGTAAATAATTAATTTAGTTAACATGCTTCCCCATTAAAAACTCTAAAGCATGTAAAGATTCTAAACCAAAAGCACAGACCATGGTGACTGGTGACATAAAGGGGGACAAGGCAACAAACACCACAATTTTAATATTCAGAATCAGAGATAAAAAGTAAAATCAATTCAGAACATTTTCAAAAATAGGTGGTGAAGACAAGAGACTTTGAAAATAATTTAAAATGACATTTTAAGGTAGAGGCATAATATAGCAGAAAATATGCAAATAATCATATACCTCCTCATATTCATAATCACGGTCACTCCCTTCCCAAGGATAACGAGGCTGCAAGGAAGAAATGTCATCTTCATCTTCTTCAGCGGGATCTAAGGCTAGACAAAGAATTTATCAAATATTCAGCATTCAAGCAACTTCCCTAAAGACATCGTTTATAGAACTAACTTTTATATTTACACTCAAAATCTTACCATCCACATCTTCAGGTACATCGCCACTCTCATCATTTAAGTTACTGATTTCAACCTACAATCACCAACAAAAATCAGACTTGAAAATTTTCCCCACAAAAAACTAGCTACATCAAAAGCTATTACCAGGGTGGCCCAGTGCACAAGGCTCCCACCTAGTGGGGTCTGTGGAAGGTACGTGTACTTGGCTTTATTATCGCAAGCAAAGAGGCTATTTTTAGGATTTGAACCCATTACCTCCAGGGCACAAGCCAAGCAACCTTACCGTCGCGTTCAGGCTCACACTCACAGCAAAAGCTGTTGAACAAGAAAAATTTATTTGTTAATACAACCACAAAAAGTCAGTATGACTTACCGGCTTCTTTTTCTTCTTTTTCAAACCAGCAAAGGTACTCTCAACACCTTCAGAAACTGCAGATGAAAAACTAGCTGGAATTAGCAATGCAAAAAGCACAATAACTGATACCTTGGACAAAAGTTCATACATAAGCCTGCTGCACCCTAGTTGGGCACACTATGCGAATCATCTCAGTAATCATAATAGGTACTTAAGGTTATTTGTTAATTAACTATGACATTTATCGATTCATTAATTATCTGATTGGCCTAGTGTGCACAGATTTAGGCAAGAACTTCTCCATGATACAATAGCATTGAAGAAAAAAAGGTTGCTTCAACTTTCAATTTAAATACCTGAGAGATTTTCTGTCTTTTCAGCCAATTTATCAACTGGGTCGTCAGCAGGATCAATAATGGTGATTTTCTTTTTCTTCTTCTTCTTAGTAGGATCAAATGGCACAACCTAAAATTACGAAACGTCAACATTAGAATATTGGAGACTTCAAAAAACTGTGTACTAACTACTAATCAAGGTAACTGACAACTGGGAATTACATGCATTAAATAGCACCGTAGAAATATGAATTCAAAGATTAAAACATAAAATCCCAATTCCATACATTATATAATAAAAATTGAAAACTTAAAAGAGGGAAATATAAACTTACTTCTGGGACCTCCTCCTTCAAATCATTGCGTGCTTCATCTGCCATGAGTACTGAAAATCCAAGAAAAATATAATTACAAAATCAAATGAATGAGAAGAAAAATTAATAAGTAAATACATAAAAACAGAGAGGGTAGAAGAATGTATAATATTGAGGCAAGTATCAATAAATTAATTGATAATAATAAAAATAAGATAATACATAATAAACATGAAAAAGGGAGTTAAAACCCTAAGATTAAGAGAAGTAGAGAACCACATTACTTGATTAACGATAAAAAAAATCTAAGATATCATAGTTTTTTGTTAAGAATCAAATGATTACTACTTTGAACGAAGAAGATTGATATGAAATTATAGAAATGAAAGATCGAAACGGATTAAACTAAATTAAGATCAAATCAAAAGGGATAAGAGGATGAACCTGTGAGAGAACAAGAATCGATTAAGGTGATATCGCTGTGTCTGCTGCTCCTGGAATCAAAACCCTTATTGCGCTTGCAACGCTGCGTTTCAGTGTCCTTAAAAACTAGGTTTTGTATGCTAAATATTTTAACTTGTAAAATTGAAATAACAGTATAATCTAATATATTTATTATATTAATATGGGTAAATTACACCGACACCCCTGAGTTTTAGCGAAATTAGGTAAATCACTCTCACTTTTTTACTATGTCAATCTCTCAAGCCCTCGTGACATGTGTCAACTTCTCATCAAAACTAAATGTCTCTCATGACGTGTCAATCTCTGAATCAAAATTTTACCTCCAAAATATCAAAACATGTTAATCTTCCATTTTTGTTCATTGTACAATTTAATTCTAATGATTAATTGGTCATTTGTTTTTTATTCTCTAAAGAAATTACATCTCATAATAAAGGAGATTAATTTTTTTTCACAGGTGAATTACTTCTCCACCATTATCATTTCATATCTCCATATTCTTCCCCCCTTTCATTCCATATTTCTTTCTTCTTCTTTCACATGTCTACAATCCAATGTTTTATTTATCAATCTTCATTTTGTTAAACTTAATATGATGGTTTCTGTATCCCGATACTAAATCTTCATCATTGTAAATTTGTTCTTATTTTATAAATATGTTGTTTAAAGTGTGTTTTTATTGATTTTTTCATTCATTAACTTCATCATGGTAGATTATTCTTATTTTATAAATATGTTGTTTAAAGTGTATTTTTATTGATTTTTTTTATTTATTAACCTAATATGATGACTTTTGTACCCGTTACTCAATCTTCATCCTTGTATATTTGTTATTCTTTTGTAAATATGTTGTTTAAAGTGAATTTTTATTGATTTTTCATTCATTTGTTACTTTTAGATATGTTCTTATTTTCTAGATATTTTAATTGATTTTTTGTTTATTATGTTGTGTATTCTTATTTTTTCTTTGATTTGTTTATATTGTATATATCGTACGATTGATTTCATTATTTTATAGATTTGTTTTTCCAATATGATTTAACTGTATATTAATTATCATAATAATTTTCTTATATTTTGTTTACCTGTATATTTCAAACAGTTCTGCTATAAATATATCTAACTCCTTCATTTTGAAGAAAAAAAATATTTCCGTTCTTATTAACAAGAAAAGTATCTCTAACTAATTGGTTTGTGCTGTAATAAAAATAAATATATAACCTAATATAAAAATGTAATATTACATCCAATTAACAAATATTTTAGAAGAAATACAATTGGATGAGGTTTTTTATGATAAAAGTAAAAAGTGGTTTAGGTTATTTGAGCATTGGACGAGACATAACAATTAACAAAAAACTGAAGTTTTAATAGTTAAATTCATAATTTGACTGGTTTGCCTAACAAAAATTGTGCACCCAATAGATTTTTAAAATGCAGGTGTAATTATTATGTTATACAAGTTTCTTATTCCTTTGTTAAGTGCCATCGGAGTGGATTCAATTTGATCCATAGCCGTCCATATTTGTCTCAAAATGAGAAAATATTGAGGAGCAACGCAAACCATCATCTTTAAGAAAAAATAGAGTGAGAAATTTTGATTGTAGAACCAACACAATAGGAATCCCCACCATAGTTTCGCCATTATCATTCTCCTTCAGACCTTTATCCAACTCACAAGTCTGTCATCCTCTTTTGCCATAATCTAGCTCCTAGGCTAAGAGCCGCGTACCAATTAATAAACAGCCATCGTAGTCGACCTGATATTCACTTGTTCTGGAATCTGGATTGCAAGTCAACATACAGAAAAATTTGCATCAAAACATAACAATTTCTTCAATCACCATTGTCTTAGAAAGATATTCACAAAGGATAACCAATTCCCTTCTCATGGCTGAGTTCCACAGACCCATAAAAAAAAGGCAACGCATTCAATCAAAATATCTTCTGTTTTTACACAAGATTTAAATAAACTAAATAGAACAGCGAAGAATGGAGGTATGATCATCCCATGGCATACTTCTGTGTCCAGCTGCGAGCAGTAGCTTCATACTTAGTCCGGTCGGTTTTGTACATGTGCGCAATTTCAGGCACAAGTGGGTCATCCGGGTTCGGATCCGTCAACAACGAGCAAATTGACAGAAGGACCTACAATAGTTTCAAGTTAGTTTTTGCAAGATTTGAAACAACAGCATCAGAGTTGTGATTTAAGAAGTTGAGTAATCATTTTAAAAAAATCACTTGACAGAAAAAAGGACTGAACTTCGATAGAAGTTTCTTAGGTGTGAAAACACAACTATGTTGATTTTTCAAGACCTTCACAGTTTTCAGAGGTAAAAAGAATATATATGTTCATTTTTATTGCAGGGATGGTGACAAAAAACCAAAGCAATTTAAAAATTTGTCTTAAAGAAAATGAGAATAAACAGGTCGAGTTCTTTTCAGCTTATCAATGTCACATGAAAACTACATAGCTATGGCCAACAGAGAATAGATAGTTCTTCTGTATAACTTATTGGTGCTAGAAATTCTCAAGTCTAATAATACTGACATTCCAAATGAATAACAAACAATGACAGAAAGTATGACTAACATGTAAATGGTAATTCAAAATTTACAGTTAGCTAAGATCAGTTAAACAATGCAAGCTTAAAACCTTGTGCAAAATCAACAAATATCACGAAAGCCAAGATACATAAAATCAAACCTTGGAAATGGTTAATGCTGGGCTCCACTGTTCTTTAAGAATGTCAAGACATATACTGCCATTGCTGTTGATGTTTGGGTGGAATACCTTAGTCTTAAATGCAACCTGCATTATTGAAGAAGCCAAAATTATCAATTTCAAAACAACTAGTCTTAACAAAAGTTAAGGATATTTACAAACTTAACTACCATCCAGTAAAAAACGCATTCATATCTAATATCTTGATTCTTGAGAACAAATTAAACTACGTATCAGAAAATATGGTAGCCTCAACCACCAAGGTATTGAGGAAAGATGATTATCTGGTATTTAGACAAGGAATTTAATTTTAATCTCCAAATTTATCACCATCTCAAGACTGTGAAATTCAGACCATATTTAAAAATTAAACATCAATTGATTCCACTGTCATAGAGCACCATATTCATTGCCACAATATTCTAGCATTTGCAGCAATTATGGATGTCATTCACGCTCCCTTTCCAGACCAATGCTCTAAAAACTGATACTGACACTCTGGTTGAACTTCACAACCAAGCTATCAAATGGGTTGAACCTCACAAAATCTCCTCACAAACACATTTTCTTTAATATAAATGATAAACATATGTGCAACTTCAAGTTGTATAACCCAAACATGGGAACATGCAAACTTGTTGCTAAGCAATATGAATAACCATCAAACAAATCTCAACATAATCGCAAGTCACAGTATCAGAAAAGCATATGATATGTGCAACTAATGTAACTAACAATGTACATTAGTTACCTTTGGTGGCTTGAATGGATAGTCCGGAGGAAAATGAATAGAAACGAGGAATACACCACCTGTATAAGGGCTGTCAGACGGCCCCATGATTGTTGCTTGCCAATGAAACATGTCCTCAGCAACGGGACCTGACATAGACAATAATAACTGTCAAAGTTATCAAAAGAAGATTATCATTATAGCTAACTTCATAAACCTATAAATAAAAACAAATAGACAATTAGAGCCTGTTTGTTTAATCTTAAAAGTAATTATTTCTTAAAAAAAACATTTGTACATTATTTTACAAAGAAGCAGATGGTAAAATTATGCTTTAATGAAAAGCTATACTTTTTAGCTTCTAAACAACTTAGAACATAAAAAATAACATTTTTTTAATATTTAAAAATGCAAAATGTATTATGAATTATGTAAAAGCTGTACTGACTTTAGAATCACTTTTAAAGTTTAAACAAACAGGCCTTTAATCATGATAATGATTTTTAAATCCTGAAGGCTCGTGTATCCCTAATCATCCCAATCTCTTCAAAATAATGATTAGAGATACTTCCTTAACAATCAAGGATAAGAACAATAACCACAATAATGGATTTTGTTTTGTTTAATCACAACGAATAACTTATCTGACATAAATAAAAAAACCATTAAACACAGAGAAAAATCATTGTTATATTTCAACATAAGGCCACACACCCAAAACATGCAATCATTAGGGTCCAATTTTCATGAATCAAAATAAAAACGATAAAAAATATCAAAACTTGATGATTTCAATTTAGTTTCTAGAAGCTCACCAGCACTGCACGATGTAGGAGGGTCCTTCTGCAAATCCTTGAGTTCCTTCAAGATGCGTTTCGATGCCATACAGAACCTGACAACAAAGAAATACAGAGATAAGAAAAAAATTGAAAACGAGAGAAGAGGGACGAATCGATTTGAAGAGTAAAATGAAAAGAGACAAACCTGGAAGGGTTACGGAAAACGGAGAATTTGGAGAACGAAGTTTCGAAAATAGGGTTAGAGAGAGAGAAAGGGTTGGAATTTGAAAAGCCCTTTTGATCAAAGAAGAATGAGAATATAAAGAGTAAAAATTAAAATCGGAGAAGAAGGGAACAAGGTTTGTTTCTAGAAGGTTCTCTGTATTCGTATTAGCGTAGCATTAACGCCATACGCTTTAAGAGGTACATACACTTGTATACGGTCAATTTGACCTTATTAGGGATGGCAATTGGGCTCACTTTTTTCCCTACTCTCCCAATGTGTTAAAAGGATTAAGAATTGGGAGGAGAGGATATCTATTCTCACAAAAAAAATATAATTACTTATAATTGCTTAAGAAAAATATTTAAGTTAAAATATAAAATAACATATTTTTGGGATAGAAGAGATGTTTTCGATCGCTTAGAAGGATGACTTGAATAAATCAAACTTAATCTATCTTAGTTGAGTTGAGAAATTTGCTTGAAAAGTATCCTTATGATTTTGTATTTAATGTGAGGATTAAAACATAATCCTTCTTTGTTGTCATAGTAAATTACATTTACAATTGATTTTTAATGAAATTATATAAATAACCCTCTTTTTTATGTATACACAAATTTTACTCATAATTTATATGCATATATTACACTTATTATCCTTGCACAAGATATAAGTATAATTTTTTACACAAAAACGTGTGATAAGTATAATTAAGTTAAACAAAATATGATACATTGTGGAGACAATGTCAACTAGTATAAAAGTCAATCTCTTATCATTATTTTTTGTTTATTATAAAATACATCAATAATTCTGAGAAGATATTATTTAAATCATTCATACTATTTTATAACGAAGAAAAAATAATGAAGATGCATTTAATTTTATATTATTTGGACTTGATATACAATATTTTGTTTTACTTAATTAGACTCATTACATTTTTTTTAAAAGATTACACTTATCAAATAAGGAAGAGGTAAATTGTATAATTTTAATAAAAACTCAGTGGGGTGTGAGAGCAATTTACAATTTTTATCATCACCTGCATAATGTTGAGAAAAAATATATTAACGACAATATATGAGTTTTATACATTGTCACCATATGTCATTCATGTTTGTTCATCATTGACTTTTTAAAATAGATAATACAAATCAATGATAAATAATATATTGCTAGATATAAATTTTTACACTGACAGTATATAAATATTTTCTTATTAATGAAAATTTTATGCCCATTTAGACAATAGAAATTTTTATATATAAGTATAATGTTACAATATAATTTTTATTGACCCATTTATTATTACTAGCATGTCGACAGACACTTTGTGCCGCATTTTTATTTTATGATATTAAATTTTTATTTTAGAGAATTAAAATCTTTTTTATTAGATTTACCTCATGTTATAATTTTTGTATTTATTATAATATTCAACTTAAAATGAGATGTATTAAATATAGTTATCTAAAATTATATAATTTTACTTTAGAAATAAAAAATATTAAGGAGAAAATAAGAAAATAAAATTATGGTAGTAGTTATTTCAAGTTTTGACTTTATATATAGTATAATATAATATAAATATATGTTATTATATATAAATCTAAATACACACTCTTCAACAATAACCCTTCTGTCAATTTATCTTTCAGGAGAGCCCAAACCTCCTCAATGTTTAGAAATGCTATCAATTCGGAAAGTGAAGGATAACAATAAGTAAATGTTTAAAATAAAAAAAGAATTTATTCTCACCATTTCTTTTTAACCGAAAAAATAAATATTTATGCTTTGAGGCCTCTTAATGAAAAACAACATATTAGCTATGCATGTATACTACTCCCCATCATTTTTAGAAAAGACATTGACATTTTTATTAGGGGGTAAGCGGTTCCGGTTTAAACCGCGAAACTGATGGAACCGAACTGAACCAAATCATAAAATGTGGTTCGGTTCGGTTTCGCGGTTCGGTTTTTTAAGGAACCGTTTATGTTCGGTTCGGTTTATGGTTTTAGAAATTTAGGAACCGTTAGAACCGAACAGCATATTAAAGAAATATATACAAGGATTAGGGAATAATGTTTTATTAGTGAATTGTAGTGTTATATATGTTACTAAATTGTTATTAAGTTAGTATTATATATGTTATTAGTTACCGAATTGTTTTATAGTGTCTTATGATTTCGAACATATTTACAATTTTTGTGATATTGAGTTTGAAACTAACGTATATCATATATTATTATACATGTATTGTTACATATATTACTAATTATAAAATGTAAGGTTATAAATGTAACTATTATATATTTTACTAATTCATATATATGTTACTAACCATGAATTTTATTGTTATATATGATTCATAATTTTTTATAATAGTAGTAGTAATGTTTATCGTTTTATGGATAAACAATATCTCTTGTAATACATTTTGAATTTTCAATTCATGGAAGATTTTTTATAAAAAAGTAAATGGA
Organism: Lupinus angustifolius; assembly: GCF_001865875.1. Taxonomy (NCBI): domain Eukaryota; kingdom Viridiplantae; phylum Streptophyta; class Magnoliopsida; order Fabales; family Fabaceae; genus Lupinus; species Lupinus angustifolius. Next base: position 6,555,382 of record NC_032024.1, read on the forward strand.
AAAACCATGGAACCGAACCGAACCATTCAAGAGCGGTTCGGTTCGGTTCGGTTCTTATAGTTAAATTTGCGGTTAATTGAGCGAAACCGAACCATATATTTTTGATCGGTTCGGTCACTAAACCGAACCGAACCGAATTTTTACACCCCTAATTTTTATCTTATTCAAATAACATTTTTCTAGAAATGATGCGAGTCCAAATTTCAAATTATAATAAATAAGTTTTTAATTTTTCAAACAAATCTAAAAATTGTTCCATGTTCAACAAAAAAAAAATCATCCACAATATTATAACACCATTGCAACACGTGGAAAGAAGAAGAATAAATTCACTACAAATTGTTTGCTACGTATTTAGGGACGCAAACCGTAAGGAAAAAATGAAAAATTGTAGGTATAGCACAAAAAAACTTTTACTTAGGATGCTTTTGTCCGTTGTATTTAAGTCGCTATACATACAGATGTTCACTATTACTATAGGTTAGTGATGACTGTTGGGAGCGTGAGTATAAATTTTAACATATACCTTCGAATTTTATCTCTTCACTTCAGGTATTTATATTTACGACTTTCCCTATCACTATATGTTTTAGTTTTAGTGATGCCAGTCATTACCATAGGTATTGTTGGTCCAGTGGAAGCGATCATTGCGTAGCATTGGCTACAAGCAATCAAATAACATGCATAGAATAAAGAGAAGAAAACAAACAAGAAAATTTGGTAACGGGTTCGGCCAATTGTGTCTATGTCTCCGGGAGCGTTGAACGACTACCAAGATATTATTAGAGAACAATGATTACAAACCCTATCACACCCATGAGCTCACTTGCTCATGTGGTGTTTCTATTTGGTGCTTATATATAGTGCACATTACAACAAGGGACCTGAGTCCAATATATAACATTGATATTCTAATCTATTTTAATCCTAGGCAATGTGAGACTTCATATAATAACATATTTCAAACACCCTAACATGTATAAGACTAAAACTTATACCTTCTGTTTTTTGTCTATCACTATACATTAATATAACTTTCTAATATATACATTAATATCACTTTCTAATATATATAGTTTTACTTCATATAATAACATATATCAGCATACCATAGTGTTGCTTCCATGTATAAAAATTGAAGTTATTGAACTATAGCAGACCAATTCATAAAAGAACATATTAGGAATTAACATTAGTAGACCTATTAAGTTATCTTAATCAGTTCACAAAAATGATACAAATATAACATGAACTTTGAAAAATAAATTTGAGGGGAATATGATACACTTGTTTTGCAGCTTATATCATGTCATCAACGATTGCTCCAGAATACCGACTTTGAATGAATGACATCATATTTGTCATCATACTTTCTATATGTTTAACCCTATTACGTAACTCTTGATTTTCGGACAAAGAAACCTTCTGTTTTTTTTTATTTCGAAATTTTTCTCATACAATGCACATGTCATTTCTTATCCGGTCCTTTTACTTTGGAAAATATATATTCCTTCCAAGGAACGTCACTTTGTGTGCCTAAGCGAGATTGTCCTGCTCATCACTGTTATATTTGTTCAGTTCTTCCTAAAAGAATA
>NC_032024.1:6557076-6558804 GCF_001865875.1 Lupinus angustifolius
ATATATATATATGCTAATTCCATAAAATAGCATAAGCAATTGAAAAGAAAAATAATTCTTACAATCACTCTTGTAGCCTTTTCATTGACAACTGCTCAATCCTTACGAGTTCGTGTATGAATATATATCTCTTTATGATTAGGCAACACTCCTTTGGCTTTATGTTTCTACAATGTAATGGAAAGTTATAGACATTCTTTCATAAAACAATTTACTTAATAACGATGGATAATATCCACAAACCTTTTCAACAATTAGTTTTGGAAGACTTTTTGTCCCTATAGAATGAACATCTTCATATTTATCACGATTTTTTCTATTAATCTCACTTATTTTCTACGTTGAATGCAACAGATTAGTAGTATATAAATTTCAACACTAAAACATTAATATCACAGTATGTGATAACCTATTTTCTTTATGACTTATTACTTGTCCATTTTCTGAAAACCAGTAATGAACCAAATCATAATACTAACTTGAATCAACCCTATCATCAGGTAATATATATGCAACTTGTTCTTTAGTTTTATTGGGATCAAATTAGGGATGGCAAAAAAACCCATACCTGTGGGTAAAACCCGTACGAGCACGGGTACGGGTCACAAACGAGTACCTGCAGGTATTGTAAACGAGTTTTTAAAAATACCCGTAGTACATACGGGCGAGTACGAGTATTATGGTATCCATGCCTCTGGGTACCCATTATTTATATAATTAATATATTATATTTAATTAAAATAAAAAGTACAATATTATAACATTCATTACATTATGTATATTTTTTCCTTTTACTTTGTTTACACATTTTATTGAGTTTGGTGGTGAAACACCCTACAAATATTATTACATGTGTAGAAATACACATGTTTTACAAAGAAAATATATACTTTTTGTTAGGGGTGGCAATATGGGCTTGGCCCGACGGGCCAGCCCGTTCGGATAGCTATTTTTAGCGGGCCGGGCTGAGGATTTTAGCCCAAAAACCCATATTCAGCCCGTTTTAGTAGCCCATTTTTTAGACGGGCCAAGGAGGGCTGGGCCGGCGGGCCACTGTTAAAAACTAAAAATGCACAGGTTCTCTTTATTGGCAAAAACATCAACAGAGTCTCCTTTCTCTTTCTAATTTGAAAACCTTCTTCCCCAAAATCACTTGCTCCACTCTAGCCTCTAGGGTTTCTCTCTCTCTCCACAAGCTTTGTTATCACTTCTCACTCACTTGTAAGTCCTCTTTCTCTTTCTCTTTATCTTCTGTTATTAGTATTAGCTATTCACTTGTGTGGATTGAAGTCCAGTGGACTGCATAAGTTCAGCGTCATTGTTCTTTGCCATTGCTGCACCTAAATTAGATCCGTCTCCCATATCTCTGCATAGATCACAATAAAAGTAATATTACAGAAATTTCAAATTAACATCATGAAAGCTACTTCCACTAATGTACTTCAAGCACAAACCTTAGGCATATCTCATAATGAAATAAAAGGAACCTTGATTCTAGTGGTCAGACAAATTTTAATAGTAATATTATTGATTATTCCACACATAAAAATAAAGTACTGGATTACAAATATGATACATACAAGATTGTATAATTGAAAATTAGGAGGTTGGTTATCAAACTCTGTTTGATGTGTAATTGAAAACTGAAAAGTTAAATAATGCATTGTCACCAAGGATGTGTCTTCCACATTAAGATTTTGATATTATCTAGCATTAACAAACTAAAAC
>NC_032024.1:6558904-6565078 GCF_001865875.1 Lupinus angustifolius
ACCACAAACTTGATTTCTGGTACATCTTATCCTACTTCCAACTTGTATTTTATGCAAGTTTGGAAAATTCAATGTGTACTCCTTGATACTTTAAGAGATGAAGATGAAGTTTTGAGGAGCATGGCTAATAGGATGGTTAAGAAGTTTGAGAAATATTGGGATGATTACAATATTGTACTTGCAATCGGAGCAATTCTTGACCCAAGAGTGAAGTTGGAGACATTGAATTATTGTTTTGAAAGAGTTGATGATTCTACTTTTGAAACAAAGTTGCAGCTAGTTAAGAGAAAGTTGTACATGCTATTTGAACAATATCGTAATACAAGTGCTCCTACTTCTATGCAAACTCTGACTTCTGATGCTCCTCAAAAGAAGGCTAAAGTTCAAGACTTAGACTATATGTTTGATGTAAGTATTTTATACTTTTATGAATTAATGGTTTAATTATATTTGTTATTAATATGTTTTATTTCTGAAATATTTAATAGGAACTCGATAGGCACAAGACGCAACTTGCCACAAAAATGGGAAAGTCACAACTTGATCTTTATTTGGATGAGGTATCTTTAAATTTTAAAGATAACAATGATTTGGATGTGTTACAGTGGTGGAAAGAAAATAAAAGTCGATTTCCAGAGCTATCAATTATGGCCCGTGACTTGCTTTGTATTCCTATTACAACTGTTGCATCTGAATCTGCATTTAGCATTGGTTCACATGTTCTTAACAAGTATAGAAGTCGACTTTTATCAAAAAATGTGGAAGCTTTGATTTGTACTCGGAATTGGTTGAATGATTTTGTTTGTGAAGGTAATTTATTTTTTCAGTACAGTTATCATATATTTGTTAGTTAATTATTTATTTATTCTTATAAGCAAATATTAATTTAATCATATACATAATGCAGATGATGATGATGATGAAGAAGATTTCAAAGACGTTGATGGTGATAATAATAGAAAAGTGGAGACATCTTCTTCCAATAGGGCATCTAATATTTAAAAATTGAAATTTATGACTTAGAAGTTTTATTGTGAACTAATAGTCGAAAACTTTAAGACTATGTTGGTTTCTTCTTTAGAATTTACAAGTTTTAAGCTAAGATGTTATGTTGTTATTTTAATATTATAGACTTATGTTTGTGATTTTTTTTAAAAAGAATTTTCTCAAGTTTGTTGATTATATTTTGTCTAAAAGCTTTAATTATGTACATTTTAGACTGGGAAAATGGGTCAGCCCGTCAGCCTGCCAGCCCTGCAAAATATGGGTCGGGCTGGCATTTTGAGCCATTTTAACAATACGGGTTGGGCCGGGCCAGCCCTTATTTTGGCGGGCCAGCCCACATTGCCACCCCTACTTTTTGTTAAGGAAATGAGAACAAAAAATCACACAAATAGAAAACACCAATAAATTTAGCATTTTTGTCAAATATTCAATCAAAAGGTAAAAAAATAATTAAGTTTTATCTCATTTGAAACATAATAAAAGTAAAAAATTAAAAATTCATTTATAATATAGGAAACCTGCGGGTACCCGTTGTTCCTACGGTACCCAAAAATACCCGCACACGAGTACCCGTATGGGTACGGGCGGGTATGGGTAATGTTCTCTTATTCTGAAATGGGTAGTGAGTAGCTACTACCCGTGCCCGCCCGTGCCCGTTGTCAACCCTAGATCAAATGTCATTGACTTGGAAATCAAACTTCCATTAGCTCCATTTCTCATTCAATTGGCCTTTCAACATTTCTCTTGTTTCATCATTTATTGGAGGAACATACTCAAACTTTGCCTAAAAATGACATTTGCTAAAACAAACAAATAAAATATTAAATTATGCATTACATTTTCTAAGTCTAGAATAATAAAATTCTACAATTATAATTCCTCTAATATTTTCAACGTCTCCTTTTTATGCTCTTTTGACATTTCTTTCCATGGTTTGTAGTTGATGGGAGCATTTTGATGTCCTCTAACCACACTACTAATAAAACGAGTAAGAGTTATCGCTTCTTCACCAATGGGTCGACCATCTTCGTCCAAATAAACTACTACAAATTGGTCTTCTTCCATTTCCCATATATCTAACATTCTTGTTGGCCCTCTATGTCGCCTTGGTTCTTCATCCACAATATTGAAAACTAAAGATTATGCAAATTGAAATATTATGTTAAAATAAATATAGTATAAAAAGGAAATGACATTTTTTTTAGCTTTTACAGCTTGTTCTTCTTCAACATCTAATTCCGGAGGAATAAAGTGAGATTTTATATTACCTTATGTTGGATATCAGCAGGTCAGAATACACCTAGAAGAGAGGTTGAATAGGTGTCACAGATCACTTACTTTACTTTTCCTATATTTTGTGCAAACAGAAAACTACTGCACCTAATTGATTAAGCTTGGTATTAATCGATTAATATGTGCTAGACTTAATCGATTATGCTTGCGGATAATCGATTATCCTGAGTTCTTGCATATTCTTGATTTTAATGGTTTCTTGCTACACAAGTCAACGATTACCAATCCTTATGTAGTTAATTGATTACATAATGATGTTACACAGATTATAACATGTAATACAGAATCAATTCAATTAGCAATAATATAATAAGCAAAAGTAAATGAGATTAGGGTTAAAAAGTGTGCACAAAGAAATTTTTATCCTGGTTCGTTTGTGATCCACTTCAAGCTACATTTAGGCCTCCCATTCTGATCTTGGGAGATTTTCTTCTTCAGTATTGAAATATGTTTGATACATACAAACTTCAAATAAACAATAAAACTAAGACGCTATTTTCTTGGACTATACAAGCTTGACAACCTCAGTTTGACCTTTCTATCTCACCTGCTAAGATCACCTATCTTTAAGTGTTTGGTTGTACTTGACAAAATCCAAATCTTGCAATTTCTGACGCTCAAGTTTGCTTCTCTTCTTTTCATGAATCTGTTTTTCCATTTATAGAAGGAAAAAAAATTCACTTTCACACTTTACATTTACAAAGTAAAATCATTTAAAACATATACTTAACTACTTACTTGCTCAAAAGTAATCCAATCACTTTCACATCCAGATGAACTGCAAGTTAAGTTCAACACCTTCATTGCAATTTTTCTCAAATTTGGAACATGTGTTCCATAATTCTTCCACCACTCAGCAGGATGCAAAGTATCTCTCTGTCTTATTGTTGCCTTCAAGCTAAAGGTTCCGATAGGTCTTCTATAATAACTTAACTCATTAGTAGCTTTATCAACTTCTTCTTCATCAAGACACAATATTTCAACGCACTGATACAATCCTAAAGTAACTTCAGAATTATTGTCCATTTCTTCTGGGTTCTTATAGTAATGTTTGAGATTAAGGAAATGTCCAGTAGCATACAACGGGTGATGAAGTTGACATTGTCATCTTGTATCAATGATGTCAAAAAGATCATTGTAATTCTTTTCATCACCTTGGAAATCCCCTATCATAGTTTCCTTTCCTTATCCCTTGCCTCATATATGTAAACCATGGCAGAATGTTTCTCATTATCAACAAGCCTCAATACTTTCACAGGTGACCCCATGACCTTGAGACAATAGAGTACATCACTCCAAAACGATGGCAACATCATAATGTCAAATGCCCTTTTCCCCTTGGCGTCTTTAGCTGCATTAGAATTCATCCACTCATCAGAAGTGAACATCTTCCTAAGGGGCCCTTTTGATCATGCAACCTTTGCAACGTGAGGAAGTTAGTAGCAAATCTAGTAATTCCAGCTCTAACCAATTCTGTCTTCTTGTGAATTTTATCATAGTGTTCAATATCATTGTGTGGTTATAGATGAAGCTTACAAGAGAAGAACCTCTTTGTATTGCCCTTTTGTCTCTTTCAAGTTTTCCAATATCTTCAAGCATTAAATCCACACAATGTGCAACATATGGAGTCCAGAAGTTGTGTCGTCTTCTTGCTTCTAAATATTTACCCACCAACACATAGTTACTACCATTATCAGTCACAACTTGCACAACATTTTCTTCTCCAATCTCACATATAAAACATTCCAAGAGTTAAGCTAGATTATCACTCATCTTCATGTACCCATAAGCTTCAACACTTTTTATAAACATAGTTGATGAACGTCCTACCCTTTCTACCAGTCCAAGCATCAGACATGATTGAACAACCTGAGCTTGCACGTTCTATTATATGTGGCTTCATCATCTCCATTGTGAGCTCGACTTCCTTTTGTAAAAATGGAACCATCAACTCGTGATAAGTTGGAAGCTTTAGGTTTGGACCATAATTGGCAACAACATCCATCATTCTACTGAAGCTCCTATCACGTACAACATTAAAATGAATTCCGCACTTATAAAATATCTCGGATAAAAATTGAACAGTTCTTGCTCTTGCTTCTTTGTCAATAGCATCATTTATACTTGATTGTATTGGAGCTTTTTGATAAATTAAGTCCATGGGGACTTTTGTAGATTTGGCTCTCTTGGCAGCCTTGGCAAATTCAACTACAAGCTCTTTTCTGGCAATCAAATCAGTAGTTTCTTGCATTTCTATTTCTACATCACCAAAACAGCCATGTAAATCCCCATAAATTGTATCTCTGTCAGATTTTTTCTTTAGAAAAGCATCCATAATTTGTTGTTTTATATCTGCTGGAATTTCCTTGCAAGCACTTACATCTTCTGTCACTCACATTTGGTGTTTCTTGGCTCTAGTTATCCCACCAGTACTGATATGTCCACAAAAATTACAAACAACACTCTTTTTATTATTAGGATCTTTCATGTGATTTCATTCTCATGCCAAATCAATGTTATTTCCAATGAGTTTCTGTAACGCTCTGAAAAATACTTCTAAAAAACATTGCGGAAAAATGGGTAATTTTTTTTTCTTCAATTGGTGATCTAAAATGGTTTCCCTTTAAAAAAACATTCCTTTTCTGGGACATCACTTTAAGTAACTCGAATGCGGAAATCAAAACCAGTTACCTAACGGTAACTGAAATGATACAACATTTCCTGAATAAACATCTTCATAGATATAAAAGATCATAAGTACTTAATATACATATCCAACAAGAAAGGGCGGAACTATTAATCATCGCCAAAAGACACTAAACAAAGACATGAACATACTGAAGTCGTCAGTGTTTCAAAAGTCACAAAATGATAAGCAACTCCTAGTGGCTAACTCCAAAGCTAGGGTACTGCCTCTCCTCAATTCTGCATGCCCCTCCTGGAACATCACGGACGGGTAGCTCCAAATCCGAGCAAAGCTGTCTATCTGACGAGCACACGTCCGAAAAGCAAGCAATAGAAAAGAAGAGAAATAGAGAGTAAGACATCTAATGAATATTATTCATTGACGGCGTGGACTTACTCAGAATATTACACTCAGATATGAAAAGCAGTTCATATATATATATAACATATCACATTATAACTCATCAGCTGTTCTCGTAAACAATTATCCAATCCACATGAGTAATATAAAATTGTTCTCATAAACAATTATCTAATCAACCTATGTAATGTAAACAACACTTATTCCCAAACAATATCATAATTCACCATTTATCAATATATAATTCATCGACAAGATATCATGACTATAATTAAATAACACATAAGTGAAGATCATACTCCAAATAATAACATACATATATATTATCTATAATCGACATCATAACCCACAATTTATCAATATACACAATAATGTATCAATATACATTTCATAAACAAATACCATAACCATAAGTAATAACATGTGCATAATGTTGATGATGCATGATGTTTGTAACTCAAATGTGAGAATCCACTTCCACAAGTGCAATATATGCATGCTATGTCATGATCATCCACCTCACACCAATATCCTCCCAATAACCTAGTCGGAAATAAATCAAGAGTACAGGTCCCATACCAAGCCACTTTGTACGCACCCGAAATAACATATCCTCGCAAGGAATTAAAAATAGATCGATCGGTTCCCTCAGGAACAGTCCTACCCGGACCTAGGTCGTACAAACGCTTTCTGGGCATCCCTCTCACTGATCCAGATTGCAAAGAGGGGTTGTCAGAGATCGTCTAGTTTGGCCTGTGAGAACTGCCCGATCCAACAGGGTATCTCCCCAAGAATACAAGGGACTCACCTCACCTAGACTCTCCCTCAAG
>NC_032024.1:6565178-6565726 GCF_001865875.1 Lupinus angustifolius
TTTAGGAGATCCGGGTGTCATATTCAGACACCACTATGTCACGATGTGTTCTCTCTCACCTTAATGAAGCGTGCTTTTACTTGTCAGCTACGGTTGGTTTGGTTTCAAGGTTGGAACACCAAATTCTTCGTAACTACCACAATAAAAATCCGTTAGTTTCCGATATTTCTAAAATCGTTACCAAAATACTTAAAACTACATATTTCGATTTAAGACATTCTTTGATAATCTTACCATTTTAAAGTAAGTTATTCAAAGTATCCTTTAAGAGTCTTATGAGGCATTCATGTACTCATAAACCTTAACATTCTTTTTAACAAAAGTCTCTATTTTTCCAACTTGTTCTAAGCCATGCTTTAAGGCTAACAACAACTTGAAATACATACATTCTCATTTTTCCAAAACATTTCCTAAAGGTTCCTTTGATTTTATCATCATCCCCTTTGGCTAAAACAACAAAACATATGTAATACAACATTATAACAACTCCATGAACACAAGTTGTTCATGGTTTCAACAAAATATTTTCATGAGTTCAAGAACAACAC
>NC_032024.1:6565826-6608059 GCF_001865875.1 Lupinus angustifolius
TATGGAAGTCAAATCTCGCATCCCAATGCGGAATGATCACCTCGCGGACACGTGCGATAAACATTTCTGAGTATTATCGGCCAACACTCGATCGGGTATTATAAATCGCCCGATCTTAATATTCGATTAGAATTTCGGATTTCGACATTCCGAGTGAAAAATATTTAGAAAATAGGTATGAGTGTAATCAGGGTCTATATTGACTCGAAATGAAATTACGAAGTCAACGGTGCGATCGGAATTCGATTCCGAGTTACGGAACTCAAAAACCACTTTTTGAGCCGTACTGGGTGAGATTCGGCCCCCGACAGTGGTCCAAAACCGACAGTCTCCGAAAATCATGAAAATTTACCACTAAATTGGAAATATAATTACAAGACTAAAACTCAACTAGAGTTGCGTCTAATTATTTACGGAAAATTCCCAGAAATTCATTTTCGAAAATATAATTAATAACAATATTAATAAAATCTTATAATTCCAAATCGTAAAATTTGCGGTGTTGCAGTTTCAACAATACATCGTTGGGAATGGGTGTGAGAAAGGGAGTTTGAGATGAGGCCATGTTAGAAGGAAACTTAGAAATTTTTTTGGGTATGTGAGGCAAAAAGTAGAAGGGAGTAGATAATAGGCAGAAAATAGTAAAGGGAGGAAGAGATTTTTGCGTTTTAGGAAAGATGTAGAAAAATAAGTGAATTTAGAATGTAGGAGATAAAAAATGAAAGAGTTTTATGTTTTAGTGAAGAAGTATAGGAATAGAATGTGTTCAACGTAGGAGATGAAGAGATGAAACATGTTTAAGTGAGAAAAACAAATGAAATTTTTAGTTTTAATGAGTGGAAGAAATTATAGGGGGGGGATAGAGAAAACTTAAATTAAATGAGAAGAAATAGAAATGAATTAAATGAGAAAGAAGTGAAAGGAGTCTTTTTAAATCAGAAATGTCAAAAAGACTAACAGTAAAAAAAGTAAGGGTAAAAATGACTTTTTCCATTAAATAAATTAGGGTTTCAACATTTAACTCACCTTCAACCTCTTGCGCCTTCTACCCTGCGAAATGGAGGTACTGCACAATACAACCACGACAGTAAGCACACCGCTATCCACTGTTTTGTCATGGGGAGGGGCCGACGACCTCCGCAATGCCGCTATCGCACCGCTATAATGCGCGACTAATAACAAAGATACAATCCTTTATAGTCAGAAGTCATTAAACTATCTACTACTATGACTTTATCTTTGTTTTAGTATTTGGTAGTTGGTATTAAGTGTGAAATGCCTTGACTCCAATGTTTATTGAAAAATGTGAATGACATTTATTTACTCGTTGTAGCATAGATTAGAAACTAAAAAATGGGGGTGTTGTATAATCTTCATATTAATTCTACTGTAGTTGTTGTATACTACATACTTCAAAATTCAAAATACATTGTAGCCTTTAAAGTAGTGTAAGAATATGGAGTCTAACAAGAATTTATGTTTCATTTCTCTATTCTCATAAACTACGAATACTTTACTATGCTAAGAAACTTTTAAAGTTTGGTACCTTTTAATTTCTCTTAACATAATGCTGGTTTGGTTATATTATGAATGAACAATTTCATTCAAAATATATACAAATCTCAATTCATAGTATAACCAAATATAGGCCCTAATTCATAATTTTATAAATTGGGACTATATATGTGTAAAGGAAATGGATTTGTGTCTGCATACAATGATACAGCCCTAACCTTACGACTTTTGTAGTTTGTGACAAAAAAATAAAACTAAAACTAAAACAAATTCTCATTGTCTATTCTTTTTTGTAAACTTTTTGCATATATTTACACATTACAACCAATAAAAGTATTCAAACCAAAACAAATAAAAAACCACTTGATTCAATTTGGTTCTTAAGATCAAAATGTCATTTATACCGATGTTGATTATTTCAGTTAGAAATTTTCTACCCAGACCAACCAGCCAATAAAAAAAAATGATTTGAACTCACATTCAGAATTGAATTTTGATACATTGTTAAGATGATACAATTTAAAGAATCAACGACTATCCAACAAAACTATGAGTCTAACAAGGCTGCAAACTACAAACTAGAATAGCAAATGAAACAATGAGTCTAACAAGAATTAACCTAAAAGAGCCGCAAACCACAAAATGCAATAAGAAATAAACATTAGGATCTATAAAGATACAAGTGAATAAGATTTATAGCCATGATTAATTAACCTAAAAGATGAAATTATAAATGAAAAAGAAATGGTTGATTGGTTTTTATATACCTTTGTCGAGTTTGATAAGCAACTTTTTGGGAGGATGAGGAAAAATGGCTTTCTTGTTGGACAAATTGGAAATAGGGGCACACACAGGTTATAGGAAGCGATGTTTTCAAATCAGACTGGAAACTGAACCAGTAGCTTGTGCTTGCATGAGTTTTTCAGAAGTTGGAGGGTTTTCTTCACTATAATCAAATGATGTTTTTTCACTACCTCAATAACATTGTAACCAAATTCATATAAACTAATAGAGATAATATAAAAAATTATTAATAGATATTTAGTCATTAATAGGAGAATATGGACTCTATATAGTGCAAGTAAGAAAGATTAGGAATTAGGAACTCGGAAGACAAAATGTTTAATGTGGGAACAAGGTTTTAAAAAAAGTTATATATATAACCACTACGCTAGAATAACAAAACAATAGAGCTTAAAATTGTTATTTAATAGCGTTTTTGGGACGCTTTCTTTGTGAGCGCAGGAGTACATAGGATTATATTTAACAACATTTTTTGAAGCACCGTAGAAAGTAGACATTTAACAGTCCTCACTAAAGTAAGCACTGTTAAATATCTAATTTCTAAATAAGACAATATCTCTCTCAGACGTTCTATCAAACACGTGACAAGTATGTTCAACTCCACCACATTTACAATAGATTTGTTAAATCACCAACGACTTCAGCTACATTCAACCTTAATAGATTCCAATATTATAAAATAACATATGAGTAATGAGATCTTATGCAAATTGTTCATTCTTTCTCCTCCAATGTGCAAGTCCTTACAGAGTGTTCATGTGTTCCTCAATGATCAATGCAAACTGCAAATACTAATAAAAATGACATCTCTAAATAAATTGCAAAAGCTATAAAAAATACAAAATTAGCAGCAATTGAGAAAGAACATATACCATTATACTTAAATCGTGTGTTATAAACCAATGAAACATGCAAAAAACCTAGAAAGTCATAGTTGCATAACTTCACAACAAATAAAGATCACACTATTAGTGAAATGTTTCCACCAAATTGATCATAAATTATTTAAAAAATAACGATTCAAATGCATCAAAGACTTGTTATTTATGGTGTAAATGCAAGCATCAAGACTGAATGAAAAAGAAATAAATGAGCTAAAATACGATAACGATTTATCTTATGCTTGAAGAGAAAAACCAAAAACCGATAACTTGCTTGAAGAGAGAAACTAAAAACAAAAGAGGGGAAAAATGTAACTCATGGAGAAAAAGAAAAGTAAGAGAAATAATAAACTGAGTGATATGTGTATTATTGTGTGTGAGGTTTTATTTTTGAATTTGAAAATATTACCGCTCACTAAAACAAACGTTTAATAGCGTTCACTGAAGAAGTACTATGAAGAATGTATGATATTTAACAGCGCTTATTAAAGAAGTGTTGTTAAATAAATAAAGTAGGACCTTTAACAACGCTTTCTTCGATAAACAATGTTAAAGATAACACATTTAACAACACTCACTGAAGAAGTGTTGTTAAATATATGAATGTATGATCTTTAACAACACTTGATTCAATAAGCATTGTTAAAGATAACACCTTTAACAATGTTTGCTTCAATAAGCCCTGTTAAATATAACACATTTAACCACGCTCATTAAAGAAGTGTTGTTAAATATATGAAGTATGACATTTAACAACGCTTTCTTCAAGAAGCGTTGTTAAAGATAACACCTTTAACGTCCATACCTACGGTTTTGAAGTCGTTGTTAAAACATACAGTTACAGTCAATACTTATTTATTCCAATAAAATATATCATGTCACTAATACTTATAGTTACGAACTTAAATATTTATAGCTATATTACACTTATACTTATACTTTATTGTACATCCCTACGTATATTATGCATATACTAGCTGTTTATTACTTGTCACTATGAGTGTGTAACAAATTTCTTGTAGTGATTATAATATCATTGTCATTTTATACTTCCATCACTTACTCATGTAGTCATGAAATTAATGAATTAAACAACCCATTAGGAATTATGTATTCTTTTTTTTTTGGTATACATGACAATGTGGTATAACATTAGAAACTTATATATTCGTTAACAAATAGCTTCTTATAAGGCACACATCCTAGCTTTTATTGGTACATTCTATTTGTTTAGCTTGAAACAACCCAACTAGTTTGTGGGGTTATAAAATATTAGAAACTCCATTTTCTAAAAGCAAGACTTTTGAGATTATTTGTCACACAATCAAACAAAACTCATAAAATATGTAGATGCTGAAAGTGAATTAAGTTGTATAAAGTTAAAAGATCAAGTGGTCTATTTTGCTTAATGAATAAAAAAGTAAATATCATCTTTTTTATGTAATAAGGGTGTCCCTCAACCAAATTATGAAAAATTAATCTCATAACCAAAAAAAAATTGAAGTGGATCTTGATAATCCCAACAAAGCATTTTTTTTGTAATTTTGGCAGAAATCAAAGAAATTCATCTATCTATGAACGGTGAGGCAAGCTAACTTTCTCATCTTATATCTTATTTTTAGGTTTCAATTTAGTTATCTAATAAAATAAAATATTAATTTAGTCATCTATATTTCTAATATTTGTTGATTTCACCATTTAATCATAACATTATTATATTTTCAGCAAAATATGTCAAATTCGTAACGGATTCTTTTTCCACTATCAGAATTTGCATTTTCTCACCTAAAAACAATGGTTAGGTGTCTTTTTAGATTCAATTTGAATTCTTGAATGATGAGAATGTAGATAAGAAGACGAAAGAAGAAAGAGAAGTTGTCAAGGAAAAGGTGAAGAAATTAAATATGCAGATTTCAATGGCTGACAAGATTTGGTATATCACTATGAGAATGGTGAAATTGACAAATATTAAGAAGATGTAGGACTAAATTGACACTTTATTTGGTTAGAAGACCAAATTAAAACATATAAATAAGATAAAGGACCAAAATATTCATGACTTCATGTACTCTAATGTCTTTATGAATATATGGCTATTTGTAGAAACCCTCAAGATAAACTGTTGGCTTGGTAAAACTTGCTTGTGATTTTCCTCAATGGTTACTTATAGGCCTGCAACACAATTGTACAAGATCTTGAAACCCATTAGTATTTGTCATAATAATATTACGGTGCATGTGCCATATATTAATTTTCAATTTTGTTATTCATACACTAAAGTTGTATACTATCATTAATGATGTCTCAATAAATAATTGATAAGGTATACGGTATACCCATAGATGTCAACTTTGAATAACACATTATTAGCTTCATGAAAATAACATGTTAATCGTTCAATATACCTTCTTAGTAGTTAACTAACAATTAAGATATCATTAACTACTTTCTTTATATTTTGTATTTCTGCAACTATATAATATATGCATCATTCATCTCTGGGCAATAACTATTGCATAGAAGCTGCTTGTGATGCAGTTACAACTCCATGCATTTGTCCATTCTCCCCTCCATTTTGCACTAATTACATGCTAGATATCTAAATATTTCTCAGGAAGAATAAGCCCTGAACAGGCTATAACAGAATTCATAGGAAGGAATCATTACCTAAATTCATATACTAGTAAAGTCCACTGTTCAAGACATTTTCCATCTATGGTGATATCCATTTAAATACATTCATGCCAACAACACCATCATATCCCCATACATAAATTTAGTTTTCTAATAAGTCTTTATTTTTTCCAAGGTTTTAAAATGTGTTTGTTGTGGAGGCTTCCAAAATCAATATTTTGGACTAAGAAAAATGTAATTGATGTGATCCCAATTCATATCACAATAAGGTAATTAAGTAATAATGATTTGTTGTCTCAAAATATGTCTCAAACTAATAACAATGAAGAAAAAATAGAAAAAATAAGGAATATTGAATTTTTTAATTGACATAGCATGTTTTCATTGTTTTGAGATATAATTTGGGTCTAAATACTTGGAAAACTATAATGGTTTAGTCTCTATTATACCACATTATTTAACACATATATCCACTCAAATTTATATATATGACTACCTATATTGAATTATTAATCAAGCTATAATGGCATGATATCATGTGCAAATATAGTTTTTTTTACCTGAAAGAAAACATCTTGACATCACATGCAGGCCTTCTTCCAAAATCAACATCCATCTGCTTGATTTCATGACAAGATGATAGAAAAGGGACATTGGTCATATGCATACCTACAACCTTAAAACCAATATGTCCTCCAACATAAACATCAAACACCATCTCTTTAGAATCAATGTCTGATTTCAGAGAATTCACAGCATCTCTATCAACCTTAGCATTGCTTATTGTCATTTCCATATCCAAATTTGTGTCATTTTGAGCCTTTTGAGAGAACCCTCCAACTATAGCATTTCCTAGAGGCACTTCTTCGCTTGTAATATCAACAAAAAGAGAACCATACAAAATCTCCATCTTCTCATTCTTGTTTGAAACCCTAATCCCTAAGCTTATTATTGCATGCAATTGCTCGGAGTTATTATCGACCTCCAACTTGGTTATGTTTAGCGACCTAACGTTGAATTGGGGTAACCCTAGTTGGAGGAAGATCAAGTATGAGATAGCAATGAAGAGGAAAATGAGGATGATGACGAATAATGAAAGACATGACCATACACAAAATGTGGAGCAACACCTATGGCATCGTGTCTTGTCACGGTCGTCCATGTTATTAGAATCAATGTCGCTAAGGCCGGAATAGCGGTTTGTGGAGGGAGCCTCGGTGGCGCGGCGAGCTTGCTTGTGGAAGCATCCGGACGACGAATTCTTCCCTAGCCCAGCCATTTGCCAATCACCGAGGGACCTCAAGGAAAATCTACTTGAAGATAGGTTATTTGTGTGATGATGTTTTTGTTATTTAGAAGGTGAAGGGTTTTGTCACCACAAATGCATAACTCTATATATGGTAAATTAAAGTTGGTGGGTAACCATAGTATTATATTTATGTAGAACCTCATGTGATAATTTCAAGTTAGCTTTTCGGTTTGTAACATAAATATGGCTACTCATTGTTATAAATTCAAAAATTGTCTCAAAAGGTGCGACCATGGTCGTAGATACAATAGTTCCATGTAAATATTTAGTTCATGTATTAGTATAATACAATGTAGAGTAAATATTTAACAGATAGAAGATAGAAACGAGATTGTTAGAGGGGACAATTGAGTATTATTAATTGACAAATTCATATTAATAAGGCGTTGGTTTAGTGGTGTAAGATCACATTAGATCTCCAGAATGATAAAGAATGTCAAAATTTGATTCTTGTGAATGACATTTGTTAGGATGGATAACCACACACCCCAAAAGAGATTAGTTGCTTACCAATATGATAAAATACTTTTGGTATTACTAAAAAAATGACATATTGATAAAGCAAAATGGCTGAAACAAATATTGCTAGGTGTTATTAGCTACAGCTTTAAATTGTATTTCAAAGGCTAAGCTGCAATATTGTGATTTTTGATAATCTCCATAAGGACATCACAAATCATATTTTACTCATAAAATAAGTAATGAATGGTGGTAATTCATCATGGACTACCAGACCCAACTAATAATTCCATGTGAAAATGAGTTCCTCTAGATTTGTACTTGGTTAATTAATCTAACACTTTGATGCAAGTTGGATATGCATTGATTTGAGTTAACAAATAAATTATTATAGTTTATGAGTTAGACTTTAATATAGTTATTTAAAAAAGGGAATAATGTATATTGATATTATGAGATAGTTTATCTCTTCAAACTAATAGAAACTACCAAGAGAACCTAGAGTTCTTAGCAACACTAATCAATTAAGAATTCTTAACAATAAAAATTTACTGTAAAATATCTCATAACTCACTGCAGTTGTTGCCCTATCACTAAATAGTGGCTAGCAATTTAGATTAACATATTCATAGGTTTCATAGTATCGGGCCCGAATTGTTTAAGGGAAAATACCACATAATTAAAATAAAATAAAGGAATTACATAAAGAAATATTTAACTAAATATAATTCTTCATCCAATTGGGCTTCTTCTTCACACGGTTGGGCATCTTGGTGTGAGTCTCAGCAATTGGGTCTCTATCATTGCACAGTTCTCCAAAAATGACCTTGTCCTCAAGGTCAATGAATATGGATGGAATTTGTGGTGAGTGCATTGCCTCCACGTGAGAAGAGTTAGAGGGAATTGGTTCCAGATCCAATGGTTGGGGAAGAGATGGCGCCTTTTTAATGAATTGAATGGAGGGGTGGACGAGAGGAGCCATTGGAGCATTGATGGGCACATTACCCAAGACACGTGGGTCTGCTGACGTGTTTAATGTTGGATGGTGGAGTGAAGGCATGAAGTTGTTTGAAAATTGTGGAGCCTTCAATGTAACGTGTGAATCACGTGTAGGTCCAAAGCTTAATGAGTCCGCATTTAATGTGTTGCCAGTTGTGGAGGGAAGAGCCAACAGTTGAGATGAAACCGACAGATCCAAGGGTGTAGGATTAGTTGGGCCATTTAAGAGTGGTTGAGGCGCGTGAGGGCCCATTTATGGGGTATTAGAAGAGTTAACATTCCCATCTAAGTACTCATTTGAGTACTTTATCTGAATTTCATTTGCTTTTAGCAACTTTTTCTCTCCTTTCATCGTCTGAGGGATTTTCGTGTGTCTTGGTTAGAAAATCTTGTTGTCCAACTATTCTTGAGTATTCATTCTCCACAACCTTTTCTTCATGCAACTGTTTTGAGTCTATAGCCTTTATACCCATTTTGGGTTCCGTGGGTTGTTCAACCGAGGAAGCTGAAGCCGTGACAACAACAGTATGAGGGAGAGTCCCTTTGATGTGAACCTCTTGGGTAAAAGGCTCTTGAAACGATCTATCTTGGTTGGTATATGGCATAGGCTCATGGTTGAGTTTAAGCCTTTGAGTTATGCAGCGGAAATGACTTGTGTTTGGATAAAAGAAGATGGAAAAGATATGAGGTGGGGCGCCACAAACAATTCAGTTGTTTGATAAGTCAAAGTGATGCTCGCCATAAGAACTTGGTTCTTGATAAGAACTTTTAATCTTGGTTCAGCCAAGAAGGTTTGGAGAATACTCTCACAAGGATATAATCCTCTTTGATTCACAAAGGAATACAATTTAGTTTTGACTCAATGTGTTTATTTCATAGCATAAAGCATTACATATATAGGCAAGCCTCTAAGNTGGAATCATAAAGTGCATGCCTTGCACGCTTACATTGGATACTCTAAAAGCAATGAATCTACTCCTAATTTAGACTATATTCGAGTAGTAAAAGAAATGGCACATGTGCCTTATTACAATTGAAAACAAACTTAATGACTTGGCCAATTGAACTTCAATGCCACAGTTGGATGAGCATGGGATTCCCCTCCATCTTAAGTGCACGGCTCAATCATTAAGTAAAATGATCAAGAGACTTGAAGACTCCTTAATGCTCACGAGTAAGCCTTGATGAGCTTCATAGGATTCTTCCAATTTTGGCACATGGAAAATGTTGGATTTATGCCTTGTTAATGCTCCTCGGGTCCACTTGGTTTTGGCATAGGATTCCTTTGCTAAGGAATGAATTTCCCACGGCTAAGTGCTGCTGAAGAATGCACTAAATAGCATAGGATTCCGTTGGGATGAGTTGGTAGGCTACCAACGGCTAAGTCATGTGCATAAAGCACCATTAATGCACCATTAAGGTCTCAAACGGCCATATGCAAATTCCACACGAGCATCTTTGCTCTAACGACTTTAGAATTGACTTAGGATGCCTCTGAATGAATTATGCTCAGGTGGTTTTTGCTCCAACGGTCCAAACATAGCCTTTAAGCTCCTTTAAGCCTCTCCACGGTCACCTTGAAGATTCCCTCGAGCAAATGCCTTCCAACGGTCATATTAGACTTCATTTACCTGCCAAATAATATTAGACAAAGTTAGAACGAGTTTGGTTCACGAAAATATTAAGTTGGTCCAGGCATTAAAGCGTCGGTTACACTTTTAGGCTTGTCTTAACTACTCACGAGTCAAATTTCATTTTGGTCAATTTTTATGAGCAGATTTATTACAAACATGCTTATGGTCTGAGTCTTGCGCATGGCCTGGTCTATCCTTGACTCGGTCAGAGCCATGGACCAAGATGCTAGTGAGCATCTTTACACCCCCTTGGGCTATTTTTGGCTCACCATCATGGATCAACATTATGAGTTGTCCAAGGGCATTTTGAGCCCTTTTTGCCCGAGCCCTAGTCATAGGACCACTTATGCCTTCAAGACCACCAAGATCTATATTAGGCTCTTTGAGGATCATATCATCATACAACACCTTGACTATGAAGATCTCCATAAAAACGGCGCAACAAGGAGACATGAAACACTAGATGAATCTTTGTTGTGTCCGGAAGGGAGAGTTCATACACCACGGGACCTACACATTGTTTAACTTGGAATGGTCCATAAAAACATTTGCTAAGCTTCTAGGAAACACGATAGCCATTGTTTGTTGCTTGTAAGGATGAAGTTTCAAGAGCACCCAATCTCATGGTAAAAATGTAATGTCACACCTCCCCGAGTCTGCTTGGAACTTCATTCGATGTTGTGCTCGGTTCAACTTAGTTTTTAATTGTGCTAACAATTGTTTTCTTGTCTACAGTGTCTCGTTAATGTTTTGGCTTGATGTTTTTCCCAAGACATAGTCTCGAAGGTTGGGAGGATTACGACCATAAAGGGCCTCAAAAGGTGAAACATGCAATGAAAAGTGACGACATGTATTGTACCAGTACTCAGCCATCGGTAAGTGAAAATGCCATTTGGAGGGATGAGAGCCTGTAAAACACCTGGAATATGTCTGAAGGCAGCGGTTGACCACCTCGGTTTGGCCATCATATTGAGGGTGATAAGTCGTGCTGAAACATAAGGAGGATCCAAGAAAGAGGAAAAGTTCCTTCTAGAAATGACTTAGAAATTTTTTGTCATAGTCGGATACAATGGATTCGGCACACCATGTAGCCGATAAATCTCGGTCATGAACCAACGAGCCAGGGACTCGAAGCTGAATTTTGGAGGCAGTGCAACAAAATGAGCGTACTTTGTCAACCGATCAACAGTAACCTAGATCACAGTGTGACCCTGTGAGATGGAGGCAAGTTGGTAATGAAGTCCATTGATAAATCTTCCCATACCTGCTTAGGAATATGCAATGGTTGTAGTAACCCCTGTTTTTTTTGGGAAGGTACTTGTTATATTGACATAATGCACAGTTTCGAGTGAAGAGTTTGAGATCCTTGGTCGCACCAGGCCAATGGCAAGAAGCTATGAGACGAGCAAGGGAGAGCTTCTAGCCCGAGTGACCCGCCATGGGAGATTCATGAAACTCTTTAATGAATGTGGATCAGAGACACTAGACATCATGTATATAAATCATATTCCTATAAAATAACAGTCCTTATGAATAATGATACTGCTTTTACCACGAAAGAATCGTCTCAAATTTGGGTAACAATTCTTGACCCACGGGAGTGGAATAAAAGTCCCGAAGTTGTTGTAGCACTGTTGGGACCGAAGAGGACAAAGCTGAGAAGACATCTTTATCATCATTCTAGCACCGACTCAAGGCATATGTGACTCTGTTTGAGGTACTCATACGATACTTGATTTCATATTCAAAACTAATTAGCTTAGTAGCCCACTTTTGTTGCTCCAGGGTATGAAACCCTTGTGTCATTAGATGTTTTAAGCTTTGCTCATCTGTATAGATAATAAACTTTCTTTCAATAATGTGAATACCCAATTTCGTCCGGTGTCTTTTTTAAATTTTAAGGAAATTCAGGGACTGGGTCCCAATTAAAAATATTCACAAGACTAAGTAAAAATTACCTTAAGACTTTTCAATAACCCTGAACCTAATTCTAAGGGGTCTATATAAAGACCCACTTAACTAACAAAGAGGGGGGACATTCAGCAGCTTTTTTTAAAACATTTGGCAGCCTTATCCCTAAACCAAGGTTTAGTACCTTAAGCAAGAAATCCATATCCAAAAAAATACACTAGCCTCCAGCAGAAAAGATTGAGCAGCTTTTGGTAAGAAAAGGAGAAGAAGAGAATAACAAATATAATCATTCCAATAGCCAAAACAAGAGGTATATCTTCCACCTCGTCACTGTTTCCTTTTTTCCTTCTCTATCCTTCCATTCACTGTTTGAATTCATTGTTATATGCCATACATTCCCTAACTTTACATTAACAGTGTATTTACCATGTTCATATTATCATTTCATGGTTATTAATCATATACTATGAACCAAAAACGAACCAAACAAAATGGGGTCTTGAAAATAAAAGACATTCTATTCTTCCAGGGGGTATTATTATTCTTCATCCCTTCTATTCTTCCATTCCCTTTTCTTTCTAATCCCTTTCTTTTTGTGTATTATTATTATTATTATTATTATTATTATTATTATTGTTATTTACTTTATTTGCATTTAGTTTAAATTGTTCATTCGTTAGTTTGTCATTTAGGTTGCTGGGTCTTTATTTATGCAATATATGGGTTAAGTTTATATGTTAGTTACTGTTTGTGTTTATGTTATTGCACTACTATTAATTTTATGTTTTATTCATTATGGTTTATTTGTATTATATATGGGTTTCATGAGTATTATGTCATTAAAAATGTTAACATGCCGGTATTATGTACTTTGAGTTTTAGTACTAATTTAATTAAATAAATTAAAACTTTTAAAAAATTTATAGTTTAAGTAAGAATTTGGGAAATCGGTGAATGAACCGAACCATATCTTCTTTTCTCTTCAAATAGAAAGTGGTGAGTGGTTGTCGTACTACCTCTTCTTTCTAGGACAATAGGAATGGCGGTAGATGGTCAGTGTCGTCCCTATCTTTTAAAGTTTTACCCTAACTTTTAAATAAGAATTCATTTTATGCAAATTTCAAAATAAAGTAATCAAATATCCATTAATGTCGTTTCTTGTAAATATAAAAGTCGTCAATAATTAATATGTCATATGTATCTGAACCATCAATAAATAAGATGCTCTTTTTTTTTGAAATTATATTTAATATCTGAATTAAGAATCACAATCATTAATATGGTATGATGAGTTTTTTTTGAAATAATCGAAAGTCAGAATCATTAATATTTTATGACATGAATCTTTGAAATAATCAAGAGCCACAATCATTAGTATTTTATGATGTAAACTTTTGAAATAATAATTTTTTCATACAATTAATCAAATAAGAGAAAAATATTTTTTAAGTGCTAAGGTTAGAGAAAGAGTATCAACTTGAGTAATATGTTATTATCATGTTAGTAGGAAAGCGGTAAGCGGTTGTCGTACTGCCTCTTCTTTCCCTCTAATAAGGATAAGACAATATATATCAAGTCTTTATCTCCTTATCCTATTTAATAAAAAGCGGTGAGCGGTTGTCGTACTGCCTCTTCTTCTATTCAAAATGGATAAAGTGATGTAGGGCAAAGTTGTATCTCTCTCCTTAACCTTATCAACTGACAATTCGAGTCTTTTTATTATTATCATGTTAGTAAGAAAGCGGTGAGTGACTGTCGTACTACCTCTTCTTTCTCACTAATATGGATAAGATGATATAAATCAAACCACTTTTTATTAACTAAAATTAATCAACACACAAATGTTTTCTACTTAAAAACTACGTAAATCTTGATTTCCCCATTGCACCCGGGGATACGTAGGAGCAGGACGAACTCTTGTCAGACACAAAAATAAAAACAAAAACTTTTTCTGTAAATAATTAATTGATTTAACAAGCTTTAGGGTATATCTAGTTCCATGCGATTATTGCGGGTACCGTTTTATAACGGGCGGACGGGTGCTAATACCTTCCCCGGTCCGTAACCGACTCCCGAGTCCAGATTCTAGTTCAAAGACCAATCCTTCCAATATTTGGGCATCAAAAGGGTTTTCTACGTTTTGACCGCAAAAACGTGGTGGCGACTCCAAATTCGTTGTGTGACCGATGTTCGACCAAAAAATCGGGGCGCGACAAATAAGATATTGACACCACTTTTATCTACTTCTATTGCAGTAAACATATCACGAACGTAAGTTGAGGTGCTCTGCATTTGGAACGACATCTTTTTGCTGAGAAATGCAAGTGGGTGACCTTCTTGGGGTGGAATAACGCTGATTGCCACTGATGAAGCATCAGTTTCTACAATGAATGGTTTAGTGAAATCGGGAAGTTGTAAAACTAGGTAGTGGTCATGGTAGTTTTTTATTTTGTAAAGGTTTGTTGAGCCTCTGTACCCCGTGTAAACATTTGATATCTTAGTAAATCTATGAGAGGAGTGGCGAGAGTAGCATAGTTTTTCACAAGTTTATGGTAAGGCCCAAAAAACCACAAAGGGTTGTGAGGGAAGTGGGCTATGGCCAATCACACATGGCTTGAATCTTTTCAAGATCTGGTTGGACTCCTGCCAAGGAGATGATATGCCTCAAATAACTAACTGATGAAACCCAAAAGGAACATTTTGACATTTTTGCATAAAATCGGTTAGAAACTAATTGATCCAAAATAACTTGCAAATGAATTTTGTGAGCAGCCACAGAGGAACTATAAACAAGTATATCATAAAAAAATCAATACAAACCGACACAAATATGGTCAAAGTAGATCATTCATCGCTACCTGAAAGGTGGCAGGTGCATTAGTTAGCCCAAACGATATAACTAAGAACTTATAGGGGCCATCAAAGGTCTAATATGATGTCTTATGGGTATCATCTGGTTGCACCCTGATTTGATGATACCTTGAGCGTAAATCAACTTTAGAGAAAATTGTTGCTCCCGAAGTTCATCCACTAGCTCATCGATAGTTGAGATGGGAAAACGATCCCGAACAGTAACTAAGTTGAGTGCACGATAGTCCATGTAGAAACGCCATGTTCCATCCTTTTTTTTTAACTAACAGCATTGGTTATGAGAATGGACTTGTGCTTAGGGTAATGATCCCCTCATTCAATATTGTCTGTATTATTCTTGTCATTTCCTCCTTTTGAGAATGAGAATACTAGTAAGGTTTAACATTGATAGGGGTATTGTTTGGGATAAGGTTAATGTGGTGGTCGTGAGTTCGTTTTGTAGGTAGGCCTTGTGGGGGTTGGAAGATTGTGTCATAGTGAGTGATGAGTGGCTTGAGGGTTGTGTGTATAGGATTAAGGTTGGTAGTATGGGTGGAAGTGGTAGGTTGAATGTTTAGAAAAGTTATTGTGTGGATTGAGGCTATGGCATTTATTTGAAAAAATGAGAGAGTTAGTGATAGGTTGAGGAGGTTCAGGGAGTAGTGGAGTCACCTTTTAATGTAATTGAGTCGCTGCCCACCTTGAAGGTCATAGAAAATATGGCAAAATCTAAAGTGACTGGACCTAGTGTATGTAACCATTCAATACCTAGAATAACATTCGCGCCCTTGATTGGAAGTAGGTAGAAAGGTATGTGAAATAGTTGATTTTGCAACATAATGTGGGTATCCAGATAGTACCTACTGCATAAAATGTGGGCGATGTTGCCTACCTTAACTGGAAATTTTGGTGTAGGAGTTATCGGAAGGTGTAAGTGTTTTGGCAAATAGGGTTGAAGGACATTGTGGGAACTAACTGTGTCTACCAAAACTGTGACAGCTAGTCCAGCAATATAACTTTGGAATCACAAGGTTTTTGGAGAAGATGGGCCTTCCAAGGCTTGTTTCGACAATCGGAAATGAATGAGTTCATCTTGATGCTCCAATTGGTCTTCCTCTTTATAAACATGCTCAATGGGGGTTTCGTCTGTCTCCACAACAAACTCATCCACTAAGAGTAGAAGAAATAATTTAGGCTGTCATTTATGTCTAGCAAAATATTTCTTGTCACAATTGTAGCACGATCCTTGAGTCTGCCGCTCTTGCATTTGAGTGGTAGTTAGGCGCTTAATTGGTAGAGTGTTTTGTTGGGTTTGGTGGTGTTTGTGGATGTGGGGTTGAGGGAAGGAAAACGGTCAGGGTTTTGGTTATAATTGGCTCTTGGTGTTTTTGGAAAATAAGGTCTGGAATTTTTTTAGTTTTGACTCTACCAATTTAGAAAGACCTAATGTTTCTAGTATATGATGTGGTCTTAACACTGCCAACTCCCATCTAATCTCAGGAAATAAAACAGTTCAAGATTACCTCTGGGGCAGTCCCCACATTCTGTTGCAAAGCTTCTCGAATGTCTTTTGGTATTCTGCAACTGTTTCCGTCTAGCGGAGTTTGAATAATTCCGCTTGATGATTCTCATAACACAATGGTCTGAAATAAGTCTCTAGGGACCGAATAAACTCTCCCAATCATAAATGAGATGCAATCTTTGGTCTGATGAAAATTGATACAATTGAAAAAATTGTTCTGCCTGAAGCAACCAATCCAAAGGTTTCGAGCCATCAAAGGGGGTTACCTGTAGTTTTGGAGGTCGTGGGTGGTTGAGGTTGGGAATGGGAAAGTTTGTGTGGGGACATGTGAAGGGGTGGTTAGGGTTAAAGAAAAGGGGTATTGGGCTTGTAAACGTGGGGTATGGGGAGGATATTTGAGGTGGAATGGAAAAATGGGGGGTTGTGGGTTGTTGTTCAGTGGGTGAGTGCGGTTTTGGGTGAGATATCTAATAGGAAGAGGGTCGATGAGATGGTTGGGTGGTAAAGTATTCATTCCAGCTAATTTATGAGTGATAGAACGTAAGACATCAACAATTACCTCATGTCTGGAATCTTGTTGTTCCTTGTGCTCTTGTAATTTGTCTGCAAACAGTTGCAGCAAGGTTTCATCAATATCCTTGTTGGCTAGTTTGGGAGGCATAATGCAAGAATGAAAACACGAATGATAGAAACTACCAAGAGAACCTGGAGTTCCTAACAACACTAATCAACTAAGAATTCTTAACAATAAAAATTTACTGAAAAATATCTCATAACTCATTGCAACTGCTGCCCTATCACTAAATAGTGGCTAGCAATTTAGGTTAACACATTCATGGGCTTCATAGTACTGGGCCCAAATTGTTTAAGGGAAAATAACACAGAATTAAAATAACATAAATGAATTACATACTGATATATTTAACTAAATATAATTCTTCATCCAATTGGACTTCTTCTTCACACGGTTGGGCCTCTTGGTGTGAGTCTCAGCAATTGGGTCTCTATCACATACTCACTCAATAACTCACACTTGTCATATATATTTTTTATTTACTTTAAAAATATGACAAGTGTCAGTCATTGAGTGAGTTTAATGATATAATCTATATCCTAGTACTATGATATACATTATTCTATTTAAAAAATATTAATAGTAATGTATTAACTTAACATATATCTCATTTAAATGTAGTTCCTTCGGTTCTAGAACTCGGTATAGAATTGAAGTTTGAAACTGGAAATAAAGATTGAAATTTTAAAATTTTAATTATCATATTTGAGGATTCACTTGAAATTGAAATTATAAATCAAAGCACTAATTTCATTGAATTCCAATATAACTTTATATATTTAAATTTTTAGCTTTAATTTCTCCTAAGGATTATAATTCTAAGATGTCTTTAACACACTCTAAGATACCTATTATTGTCACCAGAATATTATATTGTCATTGCCACGACCACCACAAACATCTTGCCTCCACCATCCCACAATTTCTATGATTCCAAACCAATTCTAAATTACAATTTCACGATGTAATTGCTATTCCTTTAATGATAAGGAATGAGGTTTATTATGATATGAAAATTTTGATTTTTAATTATCTATATATTTAATTAATAATTATTAATTAGAATAACTAAATAAATAATAAATAAAAATTGTATGTCCCTGTTAGTTATTTAACAAATTTCATCTAATATTATTGAACTTCTAATCATCTTCACATTTTATAAGCTCAAGCTGAAAATTCACACCTACATGTTACAAACTCATAATTAGCTACGAGATAAGCTAGTTTTGCTGGAAAAAGCTAATGTTAAGCATGACTACTACTACAAGTCCATTTTAATAGTATTTTTATGTTATGAATATTTAGATTTTATTATTATTATTATTACGTTTTTAATTTGAAGTTTTCTTATGGAATGTGTCCTAGTTGTGTCATGTCCTATATCTTGAAAGTGTGCAAAAATATTGTAACTCATGTAAACATTCCTCCCAACACATTCTATCCCTTCCCTTTCCACTCTATTCCATATATTCCATTCTAATTCCTCCAATGTAGACTATGGTACCCCTAAGTGGTAATCATACCTCAGATGATATAAAATAAATTATGATTAACTCAGGTGATGAGACAAAAATAACCATGATTTATCATATTTTATACACACCTAATAGTACTGGTACCACTTAGGGGTATACTGTAGAATTTACCAAAGTGAACATATTATTTTTAAAGCATTTATTGATGTACTGCCAATATGTTACAAATTAACAACAGACCAAGGATATTATGTTTTTATCAGCATTACCCAACCATATGATAAGATAATGTAATAAACATGTTCATTGCAGGGCCATCAAACAGAATAACAACAATTACAAGATACTAAATGTTTTTGAATGAAGATTATCAATTGAATCATGATGTTAATACATAAGAATTCATGAAAAGCAACCTACCTATAGAAGAAATTAACTCAAGGAATTCCATCCATGAGAAATATTGAACAATTGGACAGAAGGGTTTGAATGCAGCTTGAGAAACTTTGACTAAGCATGCACTCTTATATACCATACCTTCATGGTTAAGCAAAAGGCAAGAGAGTTAAGTTTATGGTGTTAGAACATTTGAGTCCTTGGATTTGGTCTCTTCGTTAGAGGGTCGGTTCTCCAAGTCAAATTGCCTGATATCGTCGATCATTTTCACTACGTCATCCATGCTGGGTCTCATATCTGGCATCTTTGCTACACAAGCCATGGCTATTTGCAACATTTGTACCATTTCTTCTTCAATGTTTTGGTACCTCATTAGCTCCACATCGAAAACCTCGGCTGTCCATTCCTCCCTTACAACAGACTGTACCCACCTCGGGAGATCAACAATGTCATCATGTCCAGGAGATTGGATAGGTGATTTCCCAGTAAGCATCTCTAGAAGGAGAACGCCAAAGCTATACACATCTGATTTATGAGTGTGCTTACGCATTTCAATTACCTCAGGAGCACGATAACCTGCAGCTCTAAAAGGGGTTGCAGGAACATTCATTAGTGGGGTTAGGCCAAAATCAGAAATGCAGCCATCATTCTCTTGGTTGAGGAGGACATTTGAGGACTTAATATTTCCATGTGTGAATTTTGGACCACCAGCAGAATGTATGTGGGCAATTCCTCTTGCTGTTCCGAGGGATATTTTTAGCCGCGTGTCCCAATTCAACGGAGTTCTTCCACCTGATCTATTTCCTGTAATCATATTAATATCCAATTTAAGGGAATCAATGGTTTTAGCTGGCTCAAGTAGATACTATAACAAGTAAAATTACAACTAAGGATAGAGACTTCAAACTTCTGAATAATACTAACCAAAATAAAAATAAGTTCAAACAAGGAACAAAAGAAAGTCAAGTTTAATTGTAGAAAATTCATCTGAAACCAAGAGGAAATTAAATGCATACCATGCAAGAGTGTGGATAGGTTGCCACCTTGGACATAGTCATAAACCAAAAGCTTTTCATCTTTCGAATAATAATAAGCGCGAAGTGGCACAACATTTAGGTGTTGCCCGACCCTTCCTATAATCTCCATCTGCTGTTCAAAGTCCCTCTTGCCTACCACAACTTCTTTCAATCTTTTCACCACAACTGTTACAGACTCCTCCAATATAGCCTTATATGCAGTACCATAACTACCCTTTCCCAAAACTTCGGCTGAAGCTCTTAGCAAATCCTCAAGATCAAAATTATAAGAACTACCCTCGAAGAAAACCAACTTGTTTTTGTCAGGTTCTTGGACTCCACTCCCAAACTCTTCTTTTGGCTTCTCACCTCTACCACCACTAGGACCCTTCCCTTTAATTTCACGGGAGCCTCCCTCGTCTTTCTTCTTTACACAGCAAAGAACAATAACAAGTGCTATGAAAAATAGCACCACTGCCCCTCCAACAGCAATTGCAATGATAGCTACCTTACTCAGATTATTTTTGGAGCTTTTTGTTCCAGGAGCCGTAGATGCATTTGGAGTCAAGGCAGGTGTAGAGGTAACAGTGGAGCATGGCTTTAGAGGTGGTCCACATAAAAGAGAGTTTCCTTCAAAGGATGACTTCGGAAAAATCTGAAGGGCTGCAGGGATAGAGCCATTGAAATGGTTGTAGCTTAAATTCAGAAGCCCGAGCTTACTAACATCAAGATTAGGTATCTCTCCAGATAGGGAATTCTTCTGGAGATTCAAACTAGTTAGTTCTGTAAAATTCTGGAAAATCTCCGGAATACCACCAGTGAAAGAATTATATGACAAATCAAGTACATTGAGTTTGGGTGACAATGAGGCAGGTATATCACCAGAAAGGTTATTATTCTGAAGGTAGAGATACCGTAGTGAAGGAAGAGAAGCAATATCAGCAGGCAGATTTCCACTGAGCAGGTTGGAGCGAAGGCTAATAATCTTAACGGCGTCAAGCTTGCCAAGAGTATTGGCTGGGATTGAACCCCATAGTCCAACTCCAGGGAGCCGGACATAGATAACACGAGTTCTGTTTTGATTGCAAGTGATGCCTACCCAAGATGTACAGATAGAGGTGGCTGGATTCCACATAAGGTTCCGGCGGTGAGGGATAGCATTAGCAAAATCAAGAAGAGCTTGCTTATCTGAACTCAGGTCAGCAATTGCAAGAGGAAAAAGAATAAATATGATAAAAAGGAAAGGAGTCACTGAAGTAGAATATAACTTCATGGAGAGTTGTTTGCTGTAAGGTATCGGAAATTGACACTTGAATGGAGAGTAAACTTTTCCAGCCTTCATGTTTTCCTGGTTTAGCACCATGACCATAAAGCAAAGTTAGGATGTAGCATCGTGAAGAAATACACAATAAACAATATTAACAGACATAGGATACAGAATTATACAATAACTTCTCAGAAAATAAAACTTGAAACAGAACAATTCCCAATAACTTTTGCAGTCTTTTTGCTTACTTATAAGATTTTCACTATCAAGAGAAAGATTTAAATGAGGCTCTATTTTTACACCTATTAACAGATTTACTATACCAACACAGGCCATTAAATTCAGATAAAAAACATTTGCATGAGTTTGTCTCTTCAGTCTTCTCTAAACTATTAAAACTCCTAGAAGAACATACTGGACAAGTTTAAGCATGCTCCACTTTAGCTTCATATTTGTAGAAATACATAGAACAAAAGAAACTCAAGCTCAATAACTTGGAACATGTATTTACATGTGTGACAAACACTGTATACAGTATCTGAGAATATAAGCCACAGAATTATAAAAAATAAAAAATATGAAGTTGAACAAAAACACTTGCATCATTTGGAAATTTTTAACTAACTAAAGATGGAAAAGTATTGACAATTATTCCAACCAGATTACTAATACAGTTAAAACGGTTACTTTATCCTAGCTGCAAAGCAATTAGGACTAATAAACAGTGAAGAAAGAAACCTTACATAAGAAAGGATATGAACAATAGGGTATGAAATCATTCTTTGAGAGTTCAAAACAAAAAACCCAGCTACCAAAAGGGTATGAACAACAAAAAGAATTTCAAAGTTTTTTTGGCTAAAAAGGAAAGTGAGAGAGAAGTCAAGGAAATGATACCATTCACTGCAAAACTAAGTCATATATAGGAGCATGTACTTTAGCTTTGTGGTAACTTCATAAACTAATTGATAATACTAACTAACATTTCAGTAGTTTATTCTCAGAAAGATATAATTTTCTAGCCAACCCTGTACCAATTGTTGAGCTACCCTCTTCATTAAATTGACCTGAATTTGTACATTGAATAAAATGAATGAACAAAGAACCAAAATTTTCTTCAAATGCATACCCTCATTTAATGGATTTGATAGGAAATTATAAGATAAAAAAACACGCAGAGTAGCTCAACAGCTAAATTTGAATATCATTTTTATTAAAAAATATATCTTTTTTCACAAATTCCTTCAGATCCTTAACCAAAATCAACATAAAATTAGCATCAGAAAGAAGCCCAAAAATGCAGTGAAGCAAATTCCACTATTTCAGGCCACAAAGTGGAGCATTACTCAAACAACCCAGATCTGCAAACTAAATTAGGAGTACTCATTGTCATGCATAGAGAGAAAAGGAACATTTTTTTCAATGTGTAATCATCACCTGAAATGAACTCAGAAGCAGGTGTTATTTTCAGAGGTGAAAAAACATAGCTTTTGATTATGAAGTGGTTCAGTTTGTAAAGTGGTTGTTAGAGCATTCATAAAGCAAGGGAATTTGGTTGAAACTGAGGAAGTGGTGCATTTATAAGCTATAGTATAGAGAGTGATAGCAGCTACAAAAATAACTCAAGAGTCACAGAGGAATTCAAGTGAAAAAACAAGGATTCAGGAAAGTGACTTCATTATTTTCTATCCAAAATTCTGAGTTTATTGTTTAGAGTGGATATTTATTGAAGTGGTTATAGATTTTCATGTGTATCAATTTCATGAGTGCATTTGGTATAAATTATGATTTTATTTTCAGTTTATAAATTGTAAGATTAGGAAATGTGTTTATGTTTTGGTACCTTAATTAAAAATTGAATATAAACTAATCTATTTTGTTTAGGTAAGATAAAAAGATTGTTTTTTACATAATAAATTACATAAAAAAGTACGATGTTATTTCTTTATGCTATGATTATTTTGGTTGTTTTTTATGTTATCTTTTAAATATTTACATATATATTTTTTCATTTTAATATTTCATTACAAAGGCTTAAAAAAATTAAAATAAAAGTTAATATAAAATTCAATATCAATATTTAAAAATAACATGACATGTGTTTATAATATGGAGTTTGGTGGAAGAATAAATGAGAAGAGAGATACCTTAAAACTTTCAATTTTAAATTGAATTACATTACTTCGGGGCGAGTTTGGGTTAGAGTTTTTGCTATATCAAACTCAAACCCGAAATTTAAACCCGGGTAAAACCTGAACCCGAACTCAATACATCGGATTTTCCCCGTTAAATTTGGGTTTGGTTCGTGCGAGTACCCATGGGTTCGGTTTTTATTGTTATCCCTACTTGAAAGTAGTATTGGCAATTAGGGTCGGACTGTCTGCACTGTTCATGTCCACACAATGCCCACCAAAATTAGGGCAAGCATGAGCATGCCCATTTTTAGATAGTACATCGAACATTGCAAGATATTAATATTGTCTCTTATTTTTTATTTAACTGTTGATACATTGTAATATTCATGTTATCATACTTGAGATTACATTGATGCATAATGTGAAAGTATGATTCAAAACACAAGACATAACATCTTATTTTGCATAAACCGGACAAACATTTAATTGAAAAGATATTATATTTTGGAAAATTGCTACATTGTACTCGAGCGGTAAGAACATGAATTATTCTTGTCATATTTAGTTCATCAAATTTCTTATTATAATATTCATTGATGTCTGTGGGTCACGTTGCTCGTCCATTTGAAATGTCTGTGGACGGAAAAGGCATGTTGAGCGGACATTTTAGGATAGATGAACACATTTTTCATGTTTCGCCTGCCCAAAACATGCAGGTGGGCCCATGGGCATGACCCAAATTGTCATTGATACTTGAAAGTAAATGTAAAATGGGAATTGACATTTCAATAGAAAAAATAAGACAACTTAAAAATAAATAACTCATGATGGAGGAGCTTCCATTTTTGGCTTATTTTCACACAAAAATAAGCTGAGTTTATAATCTGTATTAGTTACCAAACATATTTATGCTACAACTTTAAGCTTATTTTTCAAAAAAATAAACAAAAACTACAAATTTTAATTCATACCAAACATGAACTTAAATTCAAAATGGTCTATCATGAATACAAGTCAAAATATTGTGTTAGGGGTTATAAAAGCACAAACTATCTAGTTTGATTCAGTTTCATATTTTTAGATTATTTTGAGTTGTTGAATTTTTATGGAAATTTTTAAACCACCAAAATAAGTCTTTAGCCTAATATGTATAAGCATTATTAATTTAGTTTGTACAATATTTACACAGATTTATCAAATCCAAATCTTATAGAGATAAATAAATAAACATATAGGAAACAGAAAATAATGTAGGGATTAAAGAATAAATGTGACAGCAATGCAATGCATGAGAAATTGAGAATGCACACTCACCACAATCAATCTCCTTGACCTACCCCAAAACCAAGAGAGAGAAAAGGCTGAGACTTTTATTTATTTATATTTATTTTGGTAACTGAAATGTTTAAACTAACGTGAGAGAATTGAGAATTTATTATCTGTGAATATATGTATGTGAGGAGAGAGAGTGTGAGGGGAGAGAGAAAAATTCATGCTTATTAGTAAATACTATGATTCTGAAGCTGTGGTGATGAGTAATGACTCCTTCAACGGTTAAATACTTCAATGTTTTTTTGGGTAATGATAGTTAAACACTTAAATGTGCTTTTTCCAGTTTAATGTCTTCACCCAATCAATAAATGAGTGTATCAATAGGGATTAATTTTATACATTTTTATTGCTTAGCTTATGTGTGAAATTTAACCTCTTACTTTTCTAGGAAATTTTTATCTCACTTTTTTGGTTATTCAATGTTAGTTCATCTATCAATTGTTTATTCAAAAAATTTACATAAGGTATTCCTATGAATATGCTAACCATTAGTTAAGTATTTGTTAGTTTATGCATGGAAATTTGACTTAAAAGGAATAACGTTTCTTAACTTGAAAAGTTTAAGAAGTGAAATGGCCTAGGGAAAAAAATTAAGAATGATTAACTTCTACCATAAAAAATCGAGGGCTGAAAATTACATTTAACCAAAAGAAAAAAAGTAGAGATCACATAGAAAAAGAAGTTGCATGTCAGAATGTAATTCTATGATGTGTTTTTTTTATAAACTTTCTAATTTTAGGGTGATTAGATAAACTTGTTCTTCTGTGATTTAATTCATCTTTACAAAAATAAAGAGTTTGTATATGTATGATTGATTTAATTATTTATATCATATTTTTATATTGTAGCAATTTTATATTTGTATATTATGTCCCGTGAATTTACACTTGGATTCCTATAAAAAGTTGTGTGAAAGCACTGCTAGAAATAAATTAACCCTTAGTAGATTTATACTCTACCCCAACTCAATTTTCTTTCAAAAGTCACTTTTAGTATAGAATAAAGTATCTTCTGATATCATAAGATAATTTATTTCTTTAAATTCATCAAATATTTGATGTCTGTCTTATTTCCTTTCATTCAACAAATTTTCATTTTAAAATATTATAAAAATAAAAATAATATACATATCAAATATTTGATGAATTTAAGAAGATAAATTATCCAGGATATGAATAAATATTTTATTTTCTTCCATAAATATTACGAATATTATTTCATCACTTTGCCAATAAGTAGTAAAGTTTGGTTAAATCTCCAGATAATATGTAAAATCAACATTCAATTCATGTCAACATCACTTACAAAAGATTCAATCATGTACCAAAATTGCAGTTGACAATATATTCCGTTAGTTTGACAGAACCACATGCATTGGGTGATCGACATATGAGGTTTGCCTTCAATATGTTGTACGAGACACTAAAATAGACTTAATTGTATACATATTCTTGGATTAAATTATGATTGGTGACCCTTCAACCATTGAGGAGAAGAGTGGAGAGTGTTGGAAAATTCAGACCAATTTTTCTCCTCTGTGTGATGTAAAATGAGCATTTATGGAAGCAGAAACTAGAAGAATAATAACCAATAATTTTAATGTGGAAAAGCCTCCTTAGTGTGAGAAGAAACAACCACGAGACCTAGTCTAGAAAATATCTCCACTATAGAAAATATGATTACAATATTTGACTCTCTCTTATAAAGACGATCACACTCAATCTCACCCAAAAATGATGGAAATACAAACTCTCTCTAGTATCTCACTAGGAATACAAGTCTCATACTATCTCACACTATGTGAATATAAACTCTCTCACTTTCTCTCTATATTGTTCTTTCTCGCTTGCTTGTTGCATCTCTTCCTCACAAGTCCCCTATATATAGTGAAGGGAACGAATGCTTCATCATAAAGACATAGTAGATGATTAGTTGTTGTCATACTTTTCAAGACACCTTGAAAATTGCTACTCCAACTTTCTAAGTTATACTTCAAAGTTCTCAAGAGTCAAGGAATAATTCCAACACCTTGGAATAGCCATCATTGAATGTACTCAATGGTTCATCTACCAAGATTCATTGGTCTTGCTTCCACATGAAGTAGGAAGGATTCCCAACAAATCTCCCCCTTCCTGAATTAATTGATGGGTATCAACACTCCTGCACCTCTGCAACAGTCTATTAGCATCTTGAGTAAAACTATCTTGGTCATCATGTCGGACTAGTTGTCATTTGTATGAATTTTCTCTAGCTGTAACTCACCATCCTCCAAAGCATTTCGTATCCGATGATAACGATAATCAATATGCTTTGTCTGAGAATGAAACGTAGGATTCTTAGCTAACTAAATTGCATTTTGGTTGTCACAATGCAAAACATATCTATCTTGAACATTATACAACTCATGCAATATATTTTTCATATATTTTATCTCCTTGTCAGCTTTAGATGTTGCAATATATTTTTCTTCAGTTATTGATAATGCAACACATCTTTGTAACTTGGATTGCCAAGATACAGTACCCCTGCAAAGGTAGTTAGATAAGCTGATGTAGATTTTCTGGAATCTACATCTCTAGCCATGTCAGCATTTGTGTATCTTACTAACGTATGATCTTTATTACCAAAACATAAACATATTTTGGCAGTTCCCCTCGGATATCTCAATATACACTTTATTGTATTGCAATGCTCTTTATCGGGATTGGACAAGAACCGACTCACAACTCCAAATGCATGGGCATCAATATATGGTTTTGTACAAATCATAGCATACATTAGGCTTCTTACGATAGAGGAATAATGCATTTTGCTCATTTCATTCCTTTCATTATCACTAGTTGGATATTGCATTGTTGTTAACTTGGAATGTCTAACAAGTGGAACACTAACATGCTTTGTCTTATCCATGTTGAATCTCTTGAGAACTTACTCAATGTACTTCTCTTGTGATAGCCATAACAACTTCTTGAAACGATCTCTGATTATCCTTATTCCAAGAATATGCTTTGTAGGACCCAAGTCTTTCATAGCAAAAGACTTGCTTAAAACATTCTTCAAATCATCAATCTTGATCTTGTCATGCCCAATTATTAACATATCATCAACATATAAGAGGAGGATAATAAAGTTTACATCTTCATATCTTTTAATGAATACACAATGATCACCAGTTGTCTTCTTGAAATTGTATTTGGTCGTGAAGGATTCAAACTTCTTGTACCACTATCTCGGGGCTTGTCTCAGACTATATAAACTCTTATTCAGATGACACACTAAGTGTTCCTTGCATGGTTCCTCATAACCTTATGGTTGCTCCATATAGATTTCTTCTTTGATGTCTCCATGTAAGAAAGTTGTTTTAACATCAAGTTTTTCAGTTTCTAAGTTTAGGCTAGTTCCTATACCCAATGCTACTCTTATAGAGGAATACTTCGCTGGTGAGAATATCTCATCAAAATCAACTCATTTCTTCTGATTGCATCCTTTCACAACATTCTGAGATTTGTACCTTGGTATCGAGCTTCCTTCTTCAACTTTAAGTATATAATCCCATTTGTTTTTCAAGGCTTTTCTTTCTTTGAGCAACTCCACCAGATCATAAGTGTGGTTCCTATGTAACGAGTTCATCTCATCTTCCATGACTTTAATCCACTCTTCTTTATCAGTTGTCTGCATGGCTTCTATGAAGTCTTGAGGTTCATTATTATCTGCCAATGTGATATAATCTTCTTCGGTATACTTTGAAGAAGGTATTATGCCTCTTCCGGAACGCCTCAGGTCAACCTACATCTCATGCTCTACTGGCTCGGGTTCTTGATGCATTTGTGTGTCTACCACCACTTCATCACGATCTAACTCTTCATTAATCTGGTCAAGTCCTGTGTGAGCAGGATTTGGTTGTTGGTCTATCTGTTCTGGTTCTATGTGATGATCAGGATCTGTCCGTTGAAGAATCTCTCCCTCTGAATCAATGTGAACTTTGGACTTGCACTGACTTTTCTTATGAACATCTTTGATCGTATGATCCTCAAAGAACACAACATCTCTGCTTCTCACAACTTTCTTGTTTATCAGATCTCATAGTCTATACCCAAATTCATCTGTTGGGGACCCAAGGGAGATACACTCATTCGTCTTAGCATCCAATTTCTTTCTCTCATCTTTTGGAATGTGAACGAAGGCTCTGCATCCGAATATTCTCAGGTGGTTGAAGGATGCCTTCTTCTTGTACCATACTTCCTCTATAATTTCTCTATTCATGGGTCTTGAAGGTGTCCGACTTATTAGATCTATTTCATTCTTCACTACTTCACCCTAGAAGGACTTGGGGAGATTGACATCTTGCAACATGCATTTGATCTTCTCTTCAATTGTGCGTTTCATCCTCTCAGCTACTCCATTCAATTGAGGGGTCTTTGGCAGTGTCTTTTCCAGTCTGATACCATAAGCCTTGCAATAGACTTCAAATGGACCATGATACTCTCTACAATTGTCTGCTTTCAGACACTTCAACATCTTCCCAGCCTCACGCTCCACTAGTGCATGAAACTCTTTGAATACTGATAATGCTTGATCTTTGCTTTTTAACAAGTAAACTCATACTCTTCTCGAGTGATCATCTATGAATGTGACAAAGTAGTAGGCTCCTCCAAGAGATCTTTCAGATGGCGCACAAACATCTGAATGCACCAATTCAAGTACTTCATCTCTCCCTGAGGGATTGTCTGTTCTCTGAATATTGACTCTATGTTATTTATCATAAAGACGATCAACACAAGAATCTAAAATTTGACCTTTTATACCTAGAAGGTGGTCTTTGGCGAGCATCTGAAGTGATTTCTCATTCATGTGTTTCAATCACCTATGCCAAAGATCTTTGAAGTCGGTAGCAACATTTACTTCTCCAGAGCAAATTCCTCCTTGCATAATGTACAAAGATCTTTCCTTTGAGCCTCTAGCAATGACTATGTTGTCTTTTGCTAGTTTCCACTTTCCAACACCAAGGTGGCTTACAAAACCAACATCATCCAACTTACCTGTTGAGATAAGATTGAGATGTATGTCTCACCTCCTCCGTACAAGCTTTCCCCATATGTCTGTTAGCAACACAATATCACTAATTCCTGCA
Organism: Lupinus angustifolius; assembly: GCF_001865875.1. Taxonomy (NCBI): domain Eukaryota; kingdom Viridiplantae; phylum Streptophyta; class Magnoliopsida; order Fabales; family Fabaceae; genus Lupinus; species Lupinus angustifolius. The sequence continues at coordinate 6,595,671 of NC_032024.1, forward strand.
ATCTTGCTTGTAACATGGTTTCCTATGTTCACATAACCATAATCACCTTTATTGTAGTTTGAGAAGAAACCTTCATGTGGACTTACATGGAAAGAAACATTGGAATCAACGATCCAAGCACAATCACCATATGCAACATTTAGGTAATTGTCTTCTCTAATGAGGAGAACATCATCGTCTGTGTGATACAAAATGGGCACTTGTAGAAGTATCAAGTGGATAAAGAAAATAGAGAAGAGTAGAAGAATAACACCAAAAATTTTAACGTGGAAAAACCTCCTCAATATGAGAAGGAAACAACCATGACCTAGTCCAGAAAATATCTCCACTATAGAAAGTAGGATTATAATATTTTACTCTCTCTTACAAAGAGGATAACACTCAATCTCACCCAAAAGGATGAAAATACAAACTCTCTCTAATATCTCACTAGGAATACAAGTCTCACATTATCTCACACTATGTGGATATAAACTCTCTCACTTTCTCTCTATGTTATTCTTTCTCACTTGTTTGTTGCATCTCTTCCTCACAAGTCCCCTATATATATAGTGAAGGGAAGGAAGGCTTCATCATAAAGACATAGTGAATGATTAATTGTTATCATACTTTTCAAGACACCTTGAAAAGTGCTACTCCAACTTTCTAAGTTAGACTTCAAAGTTCTCAATAGTCAAAGGAATAATTTCAAGACTTTTGAATAGTCATCATTAAATATACTTAATAGCGCATCTACCAAGATTCATTGGTATTGCTTTCACATCAATTATGAAGTATTCTCAACTGAGAGTCACAAGTTAGACACCACGTCTTGAACCAAAACATTATGGTATTAGTTCCATGAGTTTTTTCCACTTATAAACTCTTTTTCTCCTTCTCGTATATCCAATATGAAAATTCATACTTGAGTAAACTCAACAATCTCTCCCTCAAGTGTGGATACCATACACTTTCTGGTCTTCCCCCTTAAGTTTACCATGTCTCAGCCAAACCATTGGCTCTGATACCACTTGTTGAACAGACTGCGATCGCAGAACCTCTAACCACTAGGGAGTTCCATTGTTACCGGGGTATATGAAGAATGGAAATGCACAAGTGAGTCATAACGTCTTGAACCAAAACAACCTTAAAGTATTAGTTAATGAGTCTTTTCAACTTATAAACTTTTTTACTCCTCCTCACATATCCAATGTGAGACTTCACACTCGAATAAACCTAACATATATTATTTTATGTGAGACTTTACACTCGAATAAACCTAACACATATTATTTTATGTGAATTTTCCTTTTCATAAAAAGAAAATCACATCCATACCTTCTCATTATTTATGTTTAATAAAATGAAGTTAAAAAACACAATAACTTATTTAATAAAGTATTAAAAAAATTGTTACTCAAGAATAAAGATTAAGAGAAAGAAAAAATAATATAAATAAATGATGTAATAATTATATATAAATTATTATAGTGCAACATAACTACAACTATTGGGTATTGGCTTACTCACCAAAATCTCTAATATTCTTAACATAGTATAAATAGATTCCACTATTTTCTTAGCAAGAAAAATAAAGTGCTACATTTAGATACTTAAATATTTTGCAATTGACTTGACAACATTGCACTTGATGATACCAAACCAATTTCAAATTCTTTGAAATTACACAATTGGCTACCCAACAAATCCCCACCCACATCCTATTTTTTTAATTATTTTGTCAGATTGAATATGCTGAAATAAGTCAATGAATTATCTCCATTGAAATTCAAATAACACATAAAAAAAATCGTCTTAGGCTCTCCATGTCTATATAAACAAAGGATTCAATCAAACAGTTTTGTTTTGCTAGTTTGTCTATAGTTGTAGTTACGGAATATTATCAATCTATAATAAAATAATAGTCCCAAATTGTTTTGCTTATAATATATAAGTCATATATCATTAACCCTGTGACTGTAATATGTATGACAGGTTTAACATTATATACTCTCTATTAATAAACACAAATATCATCAAGCCGAAAGTTGAAGTGACAATACAAACTGATAAAATATATTTTGGTATTTTAGTTAATATTATACTTAGTAATTAGTTAAAATTATTTATTTTTTTATATAACTTTTATGATTAAAACATGTGAGAAATAAATTAGTTAGATAGGAATTAGATAGAGTTAAATTTCTTGTATTTTTTATATAATAGAATGATTAATTTCTTTGTAATCAATTCACTTAATTAATTCAATTTCATTCCTTCAATCTATCAAATACACATTTTTTTGTTCCTTTATTTCTAACAGAAACTAAAAGAGTTTAATACAATTTGTTTATAATGTTAATAGATAATTTATTATTTACGTGTTAATTATAATGTTTTTTTTTGAATAAAAGTATTTGTACATAATATACGGATGGTATAAAAACAGAAAAAGAAATAAGCCCAAAGGAGTGTTGGTTTGGTCCTTAGGAACATCCGTACCTGTAATCTTTTTTGGATACAATGTAAGTATCTTTTATTGTTATCAAATCATTTATCATTTACATGTTAATTATTATTGACTATCAAATAAAATAATATAAATCAATAATAGAAAGTATATTGACACTATAAAAACTTTACACCAATAATGGATTAATTTTAAACTCATCATTTTTGGGTGCATACATGTAATCTACATACTACTAAAACTTTATGTATTGTCTTTTTTATAAAATAAAAAATAAAATAAAAGACTATTAGGAAAACATTATCTATCACACATTTTTTGTGTGGGTCTCTTTGTAAACAGTGATAATCGGTGAAATTGAAACTTATTAAATTTTGAATTAATTTCTTTATTTTGGACAGATTACCATCCTTTATTAATGACACAAAACCCGACAAAATGTGCTAAATCCTAATATTCAGCAATGAAAATAAATGAACTAGCCGTTTGCATATTTTTAAACCTCTCTCTCTCCTTATCTAATGCATCAACACAAACTCAACCATTCATCAAAAAACATAAACTTAACCTTCAAAAGACATTCAAAAATATAATATTATGTTACCCAATATTTTCAAGATGTTGATGACTAAAAACCCAAAAGAACGTATTGAGATTTTTTGGTATGCATTTATAGTGTTCTCGGTTCTACCGCTTTGAGATTAATCAGTTTAGAGATGTATAAATTATTAAATTAGTTTTGTGTCTACTAATAAATTACTTTTTGTTCACATGAGAGACAAACCTAACTAGAAAAGCACATATTCTATTCTAAGACATACACCACTTCATATATTTTTTAATTTTATTGATGAAAAATATATATTTAATTTATATTTTAGACCAATAAAAAGTTACAAATTTTCATATAAGTGATATAGCTACCCCCTTCTAGTTCTTCATATGAAAAAAATTTCCCATACCAACTTACGGTTTTTTTTTTGTAGGTTTAGCAAGTACCCATGGCACAACCGGTAACTTTGAATATATGTGGGTACTTTGAAAATTAAAAAAAAAAAATATGAAGGTTACTTTTTAGATATTTTGTAAGAGTTACTTGTTAGCCAACAAAAACAACAATGCTTCAATTTAGTACGGAATGTGTACTATCAAATTAAACCACACAAATATAAAATTCAAATTTAAGAAGATAGTCAATTAATTTCATATATATGTTGGGATCCCAATTCACCTCTTTGTTTAAATGGGTAAAAAAAAACCTTCTCTCTTCGACTTGTCTCCAATTCACCTCTTTTTGCACAACCAAATATAAGCTTATGTTTGATCAAATAAGTTTATTAATGGAATTATTCTCATGTTTTATCAAGCATATCCTAATTGATCCATATATAAAAATATTCGCTCCTCAGAGCTTGGCAGCAAAATAATTTTCAACCATATTAGAATAATTTATAGAATAGAGTGTGGTTCGAAGATTTAGTATTATATCAAATCACAACTTTATAACATGCTAATGATTATTTATCACATGCTAGTTGGCTTAATGAGAGGATCTATTTTGGCCTTTTGGGATCCCAATTTTCACATATGTGAATGAGAATTTTATTACTTAGTACTGTTTTTAAAATAATTTTTTGTCTAAATATTTTATGTTTAAGAAAATATATATTGAATTTTAATTTTAGTTTTTAATATATTATTTTGTGAAGATAGTAAAAATATGTACTATCATAGGTCTACCCTAAGTTCTAATTCCATCATTATATATTTCAAATTTTGGATTTAATTTTTAATTATGACGTGATTAACACTAATATGTAACAAGAGACTAAAATCAAAATTGTTTATATTTTCAGGGACTAAAAACATAATTAAACCTAACATCATGCAAATAAAGATTTATTCTTATTTCACAAGATTTAAATATGTTTAATGGTTCATGTAAATATAAGTAATTTTAGTTTGATTCCTTCAATTCTTTTTCTTAGTTTTAATCCCTAATTTAGTTGAATATTTACTTGTAATTCCTATGTCAACATCGCAACTGGCTATATAATTAATTAGTATGACATGTGTCACATGCTAGTGATAACCATATTATGAATTAAAATCAAAATTTTAAAACATATAATGAATAAAACAAGTAAGTAAATAAATTATAGTGATAAAAGCAAAATGCAAAATATTTTCAATGAGGAAAACGTATATCAACCTAAATGTGACAAATGGAAATTTTGTATCAGCTAATCTTTGGTCATATGTTAAAGGGTTCAAGGACAAAAGCAATGAGATTGTAACTTTTTTATTGAAAATAAAAGTCATAAAAGAAAACTTCATACTTAATCTAAAATATTCATTTGATCTAATGCTATATTCTAAGAAGAAAGTCAACATATTATTTTAATAGAACCAGTTACCACCTTTCTACCAAATCCATTAATTTAAAGAATACCACATGCGTAAAGAAAATGAAAGATGGTAAAATTTTGTGGATCAAAATTCATAGTCCAAGGCAGGTCATGTGTAATTAGGGTTGTTCTCGATAGTATAAGAACATTTTTCGTTATGTCATTCTTATTTTCTGCTTTTTGTTATTAAATAAGAACATTTTTTTGTTGTTCTTAGCCAATTGAGAGTAAGAAAGAAGTAAATTTTGGAAAAAATGTAGATGTTGTGATATCCAAATAAAAATAAGAATGATGTTTGACAATGTGGAAAAAGTATATATTGTTTTTATTTTATTAAAAATTGTAATAAATTATAAAATAATGTATGAAACTGAAATAAAATTAAAAAACTTGTTATAGGATATGCTCTAAAAGCATGCAAATACATTTATTTTACCTCTGAAAGGAGTTGGTGTTATCGGTTAGTAAAAGAAGCAAAAGATTCATGATGATATTGAATATTGGTGATACAAGAATATATTATCTTAAACTATGTCTTAAATTACATCTTGAATTAATAATATTAAAGTAAAAACAAAAAAAATAATTTATAAATGTTTTTTAATTGATATAAAATGTATTCATTTATTCGAAATATGGGTTATGACATAGTTTTGGATACCATATACTTATTATGACACATTTGGAGAGAGAAAGCCAATCAAATCCACATCCAACCACTATGATTTTTTGATTTTTCAACTACTTCCATCTTTTGCTGGATCTAGATCTCCCCCTTTAAATAAAATAGAAACATCTAAAACAAATTCCAACTGAAATAAATAATACACACAAATAGGAAATAAAAAATATTTATTATGTTATACATTATTGAGACCAGGTGGAAGACAAAGAATCTGGTATATATATTATGATGTGATAACCAAATAACCCAATTGTGATTTTTCAGAGAAAAGAAAAAGGCTAGCTAATAGATAAAAATAAATGTGATATAAAATACAAAAGATTGAAGTTGAATGATAAACTAGAGAGGGAAGGAGTAGACAGAAATTCTAGTTATTTAAATACTAGAATGGCAAGCAACAATGATGGTGGAATGTGCATTTTTCAAGTTTGCAACCATAAATTTATGGTAATTCATTTTAAAATTTTCAATTAAGTGAAGTATGGAACTACTAGATCACTAAACAAGAAATGTATTGAAGGTAAAGCTTCAACTCTATATATCATGATGTCTAAACTTTAGCCAAAAAGTATATTATTACAACTTGTAGCACTCATGGAGAAGTTGTGGAGGTTGAGTTGTGACCCAAAATTTTCTCAAATGATAAGAGAGGGGAATTTAAAAGTGGTGTTGGGAAAAAAGCTAAAAAGTATAATTTTATAGTACCCTACTTTTTTTAAAATGTTAAAGATTTATAGTGATAGACTGATTGTTGATGGAGAAGTTCTACAATTAATTTACTAATTTGCATAAAGAAGTGCTTAATTTGTAAAACCTATATCACATAACTGATCATAAATTTTAAACGCAATGATATAGTAGGGACCACGTATTTAATTCTACTTTGTTTTATTATCAAATAATAGAAACATGTTTTTGTCAATAAAGGTTCAGCATAGATAGCATATTATAGCTAGAATCTTGGAATTTTCCTGAAGTTGAAGTCTACTAAGTGTTTGTTCCATTTATACTATATAAATATATTTATTTTCAACATGATTTTACTTTCCATGTGTGCATATTCATTCTTGTATTATAACAACTTTGAAATTTTCATTGTCATTCTTAATTTATTGTAGTGACTATATATATATATACTATACTTCAATTTTAATTTTGTACATTAAATATAGGTTTTGTATTGTTCTTTATGAACCACACTTATCATAACTTATGATCTTTGTCTCTTTAAGGTTCTATTTAAGAGAAATGCTTGAAAAGTTAGTTATAGATTAAAAATTTGATTGAAACCTGCAAAGTTAATTTATCAAAATATAAGTATTTGATAAAATTAGTTGATCAATTGATTAATAAAAGAAAATGGTGTGAAAAGAACTTCTAAATTCAGAAATTGTGTGTATAAGCCACTTCAATTGAATTCTCAAATAATAATTTGTAAACTTGATAAATAGTTAAGAAAGATGGTGGAGAAAAGAAAATAAGAAGAGATATATAAATAGGTAAGAAAGATGGTGGAGAGAAGAAAAGAAGAAGAGATAGAGTAAGAAAGAGGTGAAGAGAAAGAAATATGAGAAAGAGAATGTATTTTTATATTATTAGCTTTCAGAGAAAGATAATGATTTTTTTGTATTATTTAGTATGAGATAAAGAGAGAGAAATGATATTATATTTGACAGAACAAAAAATAATAAAAATAGAGTGAGAAAAAATGTAATTTTCTTATTATTAATAGTTTTTATTATATATCATTATAATTTTTATTGTTTCATATTTAATTATTTCTACACTCTTTTAATAATATTAAAAATTATTTATGAAGTACTCTGAATATTTTTCTCTACTGCCACAGCTTCAATATTGTTTGTGCCCAAGTGGCATAAGGTCAAAATAAGAATTGAGAAGAAGACAGGACCATTGTGATTTGTGAAGTTATTATATAAAAAATATTTGCTCCAGAAAGCTTGTTAGCAAAATATTTTGTAACCATGTTGATTATTTCTACAGGGAGTTGTATACAATATTATATCAAATAGCAGCTTTATAAGTTGTAATAACATGCTAATGGTTATTTATTACATGCTACTTGGCTAAACGGGAGGATATGTTTTGGGATCCCAATTTTCATAGATATGTATGCAAATAACTAAGCTTAGTGATTTTTAAATAGTATAATTTTTAGATATGTTTTTGGTTTCTGAATATATATTGAAGTTTGATTTAACTTTTACTACCCCAAGTTGATGAAGATGGTAAAAATTTGCACCATCATTTTTAATGCATGTGATACTATCATAAAATTTGTCCTATCATAAAATTTGTCCTATCATAAAATTTGTCCTATCAAAACGAGTAAGGATCATCTTCATTAAAGGAGAAACAAATGTATATTTTTTACTTATTTTCAATAGCAAAAGTGTGATTTCATTACAATCAAAATGATATGTGTCATAGAAAGTTGCATTTTTCTTTACTTTTTGAAGCATTTACCTCTCCATTAATGGAGAACAACTTAACTCTATCAAGACATGGGTACACCCATTTTTGCACAAGCCCAAAATCTATAAAATAAAATTAGTAATTAACTAAACACAAATAGAGAAGGAACCACCAGAAGAATCAATGAAACGAGAATAACTGAATAAGACAAAGAATTTTGATAGTGATTATTTTTTAATATGACAATATAATATCCATTTTCAACTCCTTTTGTTAAAACATTAAAGCTTGTCCCATATAAAGTATTTTCAACTGTGTAATGTGTATGGCTAGTTTCTTCACAGGTAAGTGGGGGATTTTATTCATATCAATATGTGTATACCACACATCATGATTCATGATGTTGAATTTGACTTTATAATGATCTAAAATTTCATGATGATGAATTTGAATTTAATAAAGCATAGGCGTGTATATGAATGTTCTAACAAGTTTTATTTTTCAAATAAATTGAATGCAGTAACAAATTAAAGTTAATTAGCATGTGATTTTGTTAAATTTGTATGGAATTTATGGTTTAATTCTCTGAACATCTCTTACTTGTACTTGAATTGATCTCTCTTTCTAATATTTTAATTGCAATGATTTAGTTCTTCTTCCTTTATGTTGTTATGTATTGTTTTCTTCTAAGGGTAGTTTAGGTTTTACATCTTGTTGTAAGGGTGTTATAGTCTTTTCGTTCTTTTCTAGTTTTAGCCTTCAGGTTAGTTAAGTTAGGTATTTCACTTTTTCATCCTTTCCCTCTTTGGCAAGTAGTTGTATATAAACCCCTTGGGTTCTTTATGAAATACAACTAGATACAGATTAATTTTTTCATTCATTTCTTCCAAGTTCTTTCTTCTCCTTCTTCTTCGTGAATGAGTTCATGATACCAAGATGGTATCATAGCTTAATAAGCTCTGATCCTTCATTCTCTTCAAGTCTTTGCTTTACTTTTATTCTCTTTTGCGTTCTTCCTTCTTCCTTAATCGAAATGGCAAACCCAGATTATGCAGATTTCAATACAAACCCCTACAACCCTTTCTACCTTCATTCTAACGAAAATCTAGCATTAGTTTTGGGCACCCCTTTGCTGAATGGCAAAAATTATCATCCTTGGGCTAGAGCTATAAGGATGGCCTTGGAATCCAAAAACAAGATCATGTTCCTTGATAGATGCATAACACAACCCGACACATATGATGTTCTCTACGGGCCCTGGAAAATATGCAACAACATGATCCTTTCATGGATCCAACATTCAGCAGAAGAGTCCATCGTAAAGTCCATCATCTGGATCAATTCACCTGCAGAAGCTTGAAGAGACTTGAGGGACAGATTCTCCCAAGGAGACATTTTTCGCATTGCAGAGCTTCAGGAGGAATTCTATCATTTTAGTCAAGGTAATCTTGAAATTTATGAATACTTCACCCAACTAAAGACAATATGGGATGAAATTGATAATTTTTGACCCATTGGGAAATGCCCATCTCCCTGCAATTGTGGAGTTCTTAACAATACTACAATGTATAAAGATCAAGACTATGTTATAAGGTTTTTGAAGGGACTCAATGAGCAATATGCTCATGTAAGATCCCAAATAATGTTGATGGAACCCCTTCCTCACATCTCAAAGGCTTTCTCCTTATTAGTTCAGCAAGAAAAGCAACTTGCCAATCCTGTTCTAGACCCTGAACCAAAAGCCTTAACAATAAATTCCCAACCCTTTAGAGGAAATACTTCAACAAACTATCAAAATACAAGAGGAAGAGGGACTCAACCTTATAGAGGGAGAGGTGGCAAGTTTAATAATCAAAGCAGACAACAAGCAAAAATTTTTACTCATTGTGAAAGAACCAACCACACCATAGAGACATGATTCTTGAAACATGGCTACCCACCTGGATTTCATAACAACAAGTCCACTAGAATGACTAACCACACCTTCGGTTTTCCCTTGGATAATGACTCATTAGACCCATCCGAGTACAAATAATTTCAACCAAAGACCTCTGCAAACTCCTTCACTGATGAGCAATCCAAAGCATATTGAAACTCTTAGAATCAAAATAACCAAGATGGAAATCATAATGCTAATTATATTGTGCACACAATTAATCCTTCCATTAATACAAGTACACTTCAAACCCAATGGTTGTTAGACACTGGTGCTACAGACCACATTAGTTTCAATCTCAATTTGTTTTCTAATTACAAGAAAATTTCTCCTATAACCATTACTTTGCCAAATGGTCACAAGGTTTCAGCTTCCATTTCTGGCACAATTATATTATCTTCAACTCTTATTCTTTTTTATGTTCTTTATGTGCCTCAATTTCATGTCAATCTTATTTCAATAAACAAACTCATCCAAACACTTGAATGTCGTTTGATTTTTTCCAAACAAACATGTGTAATCGTGCAGAGTGCTTCAAGGAAGATGATTGGTTCAGCTAAGCTCCAACAAGGCTTATTCCGGATCACTCTTCCATCTAGCAAGATCAACTCTGCTACTAGTTCTGTACCATTACAGAATTCTACTCTTTTATGGCATTTAAGATTCAGACATACCTCTAAGAGTGTCATGCATAACATTGCTAAACAATTTCCTGCTATTTCTCATTGTATTGAAACATTGTGTGCTTTGATATATGCCATATTTCTAAACAAAAAAGTTGTCCTTCCATAGTAGTCAAACAAATACAACTAAACCTTTTGAATTGTTACATGCTAATATTTGGGAGCCTTATTCTACCCCTACTATTTTTGGTCATAGATGTTTTCTCACTTTGGTTGATGAGTTCAGCAGATTTACTTGGATCATTATGATGAAACACAAAAGTGAAACAAGACAACATCTATCAACTTTATTTCCTTTATTGAAACTCAATTTGAAACTAGACTTAAATGCATTAAAACTGATAATGGTGTTGAGTTTAACATGCCTCAATTCTTAGCTTCTAAGGGTATCCTACACCAAACCGGCTGTATTGAGACACCACAACAAAATGGAGTGGTTGAAAGGAAGCATCAACACCTTCTCAATGTAGCTCGTGCTCTATTCTTCCAATCTCATTTACTTGAGAAACTATGGAACTTCTCAATCCAACATGCTACTCATATAATTAATAGGTTGCCTACCCCCCTCCTCAACAATAAATCCCCCTACCAACTATTATACAGCCAAACACCATCATATGAACATTTCAAGGTTTTTGGTTGCCTCACTTATGCAACTACAATCCTATCTCACAGGAAAAAAATTATGTCCTAGAGCTAGGAAATGTGCATTCATTGGTTACAAAGAATGCACCAAAGGTTTCATTCTATATGACCTCCTCTCCAAATCTATCTTCATATCTAGAAATGTTCAGTTTTATGAACACATATTTCCTTTTCTTAGACACGCCACATCCAATCCTTCTTCCAGCACACCCTGTAGACAAATCCACCAACATCAACCTATCATAGATGACCCTATCCCAATTCCTCAAACAAATCCATCCCTTATTACCACCATTTCCCCTTTAGCAAACAGTCCTATTAATCAACCTAACCTTAGACAGTCCTCTAGAATTAAAGGTCCACCATCCCACTTAAGAGATTATCAATGCCTATTATCTAACACCACACCAAACACCACCACATTCTCTTCCAAACCGTTATATCCTCTCTCTTCTGTGATCAGTTATGATCACTGTTCTCCCACCTATAAACATTTATGCCTCTCCATCATTGCTATTAAAGAACCTTCCACCTACAAACAAGCATCAACTCAACCACATTGGCAAGCTGCTATGCAAGATGAATTACAGGCCCTTAAAGCCAATAACACTTGGACCTTAATGCCTCTACCCACAGATAAAGTTCCCATTGGATGCAAATGGGTATACAAATTAAAATCCAAAGCTGATGGGATCCTAGAAAGGTACAAAGTCAGGCTTGTTGCCAAAGGCTACACCCAACTAGAAGGAGTAGAATTTTTCGACACATTCTCTCTAGTAGTTAAAATCACAATAGTTCGTTTAGTCCTTGCCTTAACAGCTTCCAATTCTTGGCATTTAGAGCAATTAGATGTCAATAATGCATTTCTTCATGATGAATTACATGAAGAGGTTTACATGACCCCACCCACTGGTCTCTTGACCTATGATTCTAGCCTTGTATGCAAATTACATAAGTCCTTATATAGACTGAAACAAGCTAGCCGAGAATGACATACCATCATCTCTTCCAAGCTTATTTTCTTAGGCTACAACAATTCTAATGCAGATCAGGCTCTTTTTACTAAGAAAACTATTGACTCATTTATTGTCATCCTTGTTTATGTTGATGACCTTGTTAGGTATCAGTGGTTACAATACACCTAGAA
>NC_032024.1:6608159-6621701 GCF_001865875.1 Lupinus angustifolius
CATTCAAGGAGAGCTTTTCAAAGTGTTCATCTTGACATGCACACTTTCAGACATAGTCTTGGCTGGAAATAGCATGACTGAAATACACCATGTTAAGACTGATCTTCATAAAGCTTTCAAAATCAAAAATCTGGGCAGTCTTAGATATTTTCTTGGCCTAGAAATAGCTAGATCCAAGAAATGCATACATATGAATCAAAGAAAATATGTTATATCTCTATTAAAAGATGCGGGTTCTTTAGCAACAAAGCCAGTTGCCACTCCTTTTGATCTTAGTGTTAAATTACAACTCAACAAAGGCACTCCTCTTCAAGATGCATCTTCATATAGATGATTGGTGGGCAGACTCCTCTACCTAACAATCTTTAGGCCTGATATATGATATGCAGTTCAACAATTGAGTCTTTTCATGGTCAATCCTCTTGACTTACACCATAAAGTTGCACTAAGGGTATTACATTATCTCAAAGGTTCCCCTGCACAAGGTCTCTTCTTCTTCTCCTATAAAATTCTTTGTTTGTTCTTACTCGGATTTGGCTTGCTGCCTGGATTCAAGAAAATCCATTACAGGTTTTTGTATCTTCATGGGCTCCACTCTAATTTCTTGGAAGACAAAGAGGCAAAACACGGTTAGCAGGTCCTCATACGAAGCTGAGTATAGAGCTCTTGGAAGCTTGGTTTGCGAACTTCAATGGTTAAAGTACCTACTACATGATCTTCACATTCCTATCTCTGCACCAATCCCTGTTTATTGTGCCAACAAATCGGCTCTATATTTGGCTCAAAATCTAGTTTTCCATGAAAGCATGAAGCATATCGAGATTGATTGTCATATCGTGAGGAAAAAGATTCAACAGAAATTGGTCCACTTACTTCCTATTTCATCATCTTCCTAGTTGGCATATCCTTTTACCAAAGCTTTGCCAACTTCGGTTTTTCAAAGTTTCATTTCCAAGTTTGGCATTAGTGATATACATTGCCCAACTTGAGGAGGGTTGTTAGATTTAGTTCTTCTTCTTCCTTTATGTTGTTATGTATTGTTTTCTTCTATGGGTAGTTTAGGTTTTACATCATGTTTTAAGAGTATTATAGTCTTTTCTTTCTTTTCTGTTTTTAGCTTTCAGGGTAGTTAAGTTAGTTATTTCAATTTGTCATCCTTTCCTTCTTTGGCAAGTAGTTGTATATAAACCCCTTTGGGTTCTTTATGAAATACAACATATACAAGTTAATTCTTTTCATTCATTTCTTCCAAGTTCTTTATTCTCCTTCTTCTTCATGAATGAGTTCACGATACCAAGATGCAATGATAGTAATAATAATAATAATATATTTTTGTATTACCAAAGGTATTCTCTTACCTTATGAGTAAGTAATTAATCTCTTTCGGGGTTCATGATTGTCGCTTCTAGGAATCGAACTTTTGACCTTTTGGTTATCATAAGACCTAACAAGACCTTACATCACTAAACTAACGTATTGTTAGTTAATAATAACCCTAACAATAATATAATATTCACATTTGTTCAGATTACTATATAAATATATTTATTTTAGGTTTTCTTAACCTCATCCTAACAGCTGAGGATAGATACTAAAAATAGATTGAATTTCTTGAAAATCACACAAGTTTTATACATTTTATTTTTCCTAGAAAACATATCCATTTTTGGTTCTTCATTTTCAACCCAAGGGTTGAGTTTAAGAAAACCCGTTTGTTATAAACTCAATAACATTTTAAAATTGTGAGTTTTACTCGAGAAAATCAATTTCTCCATGACTTCTCTCTTAATTATCGCATGCAATTTTTAATATTTCTATATAGTCTCTAGCGTGCGTGTTTTTGACGTAGTTGAAGGAAGTATTATTCTATATATAAGTGAAAAACAGTTCTAGAGGTAACTAGTACAACGTATGTGTTTTATGTCATGTGATATGATGATGGTGAAATGAAAAAATAACTTTCAACTCTACTAGTACAACGTTCTTTTCCTTTTTTAGTGCCACACTCTTCTAATATCTTGGGTTATTTAAAATGTTGAGAATCACTATGATTCCCAGACTAAATTCCTTTGTCTGCAAGCAAATGTTTCTATGCAAGCTCTAGTTTCGATAATATTCTCAGATTATTAAGTCAACAACTTTTCTTTTTCAAGAGGAAGTGTATAAGAGACCTCATAAGATAGGAGAAGAGAGGTAAAAAAATGAAGAGTATAAGTGCCTTAGAGGAAAAAAATTAACGAGTATTTTCTCCATTAATGAAGAGACGAATATTTGATTTTACATATATTTTTAATGGCAAAAGTGTTATTCTATTATATATAAATGATAAAAATGTTGTATAATGTTATGTTTTTTGTTTTGTTTTTTATAGTACTTGTTTATCTATTAATGAAGATGTATGCACTTAGAATGTAAAAGTTGTATGCACTATCACTACATTATTATCATTCATATATATTTATCATCAAAAAATAATACAAATATATTATGTATGATGTAGTGACAATTGTATAAATTTTTAGTGGATAAATATTACGCTTATTGATTAAACAACTAAGTTGAGTAAACTTCTATTTTGGATTAAACATCCATAATAATAATAATAAGTCCCACTATTTTATAGAGGTATCCTTTTCAATTTCATGCTGTGATATAGAAAGAATAGGGGAACCAAAAAAGTTGAAACATTCTCGTGCCTTTGTTTACTAACGACGATAAAAAAAAATTAAGACTCATAAAATGAAAAGCTTTGGTTGCACTTCATACTCCTGATTTCACAAATATCAAGGGGTAGGTGTTCCTCTAAACCCAATCAATGGTCCTTGGTCCCCTTATATTCATTACTCACTTTAATGCTTTTGTTTTGTTTGGAGATGGAGCTTGCTTTCTTACCCTATTGGGGACCATTCAGATCTGGCCTAAAAATGATGCTAGTAATGGTTTTCTGAAGTGTCCCAAAATTGATGGGTTTTGAGTTTTGTAACCCACCTTTTCAGTTTCATAAAACAATTACCATTTTTACAAGGAATGTCCCAAACTGTCTAAGAACACATCTACTGCTTAGATGTATTCACCTATTAGGGTCATGCCATATGATGAGTGATCCAATGTTTTGAAACACTGGACATCAAATTAAAAAAAATTGAAAATTAAGTTTAACTGATTAAACTATCCAATCAAACCAGATCATGTCATATATAATAAATAATTATATAGGAATAAATGATTATATATCAAATTGTATATAATTATATTCAAATGATATATAATATTTTTTATGTAATAAAATAAAACAACAATGAAGTAGAATTCCATTCGTTTTAGTTTAAGTGAATCGTCTAGTTCAATTTCAATGTTATTCCGATTAAACTAGGTTTAACACGACCAGACTAGAATTTCCTCGGTTCAACTCTATCCAGTTAAGACTGAAAATTAGAACCATTTTCCAGTCCAGTCAGCAATCGGATAGGACCCTCTGGTCCTATCCTCACACCATTGGTATGATCTACTCACATCCATTTTTACTATGTATGCACTCAAAATTAAGCTGCCACAAATAATCAAATAGGTAAATTAAATAATCTGCATTGTAAGATGACAAGTTTGCAGGAATTTGAAACATCGTATCATTTAGCATGAAATATTGACATGATCCAATTCTGCAAACACACAATAAAATGCAATAAGAAAATCATAAAGTTGTTAAGAACCCTCATCATCATTTGTAAAATTCGAAGTCGGTATCAGGCTTCTTCACATTTGTCCGATAGCCCTTCTCGAAGTCCTTTGGCAGTATGACATATCTATTCTTACGAACAGCATGCATTCCTGCTTCTTGACAAATAGCTGATATCTGCAAGCATCAATAATCATCAAATAATTAATGTTACTCATATAATACAAATAACTGATGAGAAAGTCATCTTCATGTATCTCTTTCAATAATGAAGATGAAAACTCAAACTTATGTATATAGCCTAAGTGGAACTTCTGGGGCCTTGGGAAGATTGAAAGGGGATAAAATTTGACTTGTTTGGTATCATCTATACAACAGATCCATGAGGGTATGAGAGACAGTGTATCCCAACATCATATAAAGGATAATCCCTACAGCATAACCCTTCTCATAAGTAAAATAACAATCCATGTTCCCATATTCTCTGATTCCCCATGAAGTAATGTTGTTGTCATTCAGTTTATGAATTAATATGAAGTAACTTAATTTAAAGAAACAGGACAATTTTTTATTGAACATCTGTTCTTAGTTCAAACGTAACTGTAAAAAAGTAGCAGCTTATCTTGCACTATATGTGAAAATTGTAACTGATTTTCAAAAAAGCTGCCAATCGTTCCCCAAATAAGTTTATGAAGTTGTTCTAAGTGTTTTCACAAGATGATGGAAGTGAGTAACAAGAAATTTTAAAATAAAAAATAGTTAGATAAATCGTTTATGACCATGAAATTACTATCAAGTGTTATTGCTTACATGAAACGATTAAATCATTAAATTTATCTGATAGATAGTAACAAACCTCAGCAGCACTAATTTTGTCTGGACGAGAAACATAATCCTCCAGGTCCACCTCATCACCCAAATTCATTTTGGCTGTGCAAACCTGTTCAAAAGAAACCCATTTAAATTATAGGCTAGGATAGCAAGCCACTGGAAATAAACTTAAATAATTCAATATAAAAGACACTGATAGTCTACAAAACGTGAAATATAAAATGCTCTATTGATTGTAAAATGTAAACATGAAATGTCAACGACACAGTATTAAATTACAACATAGAATTGCTAAAACTCTTGCCTGAAATACAAGCCTCTTTTGGCGCCTATCAGGCAGAGGGAACTCAATTTTACGATCAAGCCTTCCAGGACGCAAAAGAGCAGGATCCAAAGTGTCTGCCCGGTTAGTTGCCATTATGACTTTAACATTCACTGTCTGGTCGAAACCATCCATCTGAAGAAAAAAAGGTAATTAAACCAGAACTTCAGACCTCAGAGAATATTTAAAACATAGGAGAAACTGTAGTCAAAACCAATGAGCCAGAAATTAAGAGAACTGCGAAGACTAGATCACCGTTTCTCAGTTAGTGAATATTAATACACAACATACATCACACAGAAATTTCATGACATAGATACCTGATTCAAAAGTTCCATGAGGATACGCTGTACTTCTCGGTCAGCTCCAGTTTGGGCATCAAATCTAGCAGTAGCTATTGCATCAACCTCATCAATAAATATAATTGCTGGTGCATTTTCTTTCGCAAGACGAAATACATCACGAACCATCCTTGGACCCTGAAATATAAATAGCAATTCAAAATTGCAGCAAACCGTTGCTAAACATTTAATCCTTTTTCTATGACGGTCATATGAATTTTGAAATCCTCATTAAAATATAGGGAAAACAGTAGTTATAATCATGGTAGTTAGTATCATACAACCATAAGATACATGTCATGATTCGATACGGTTTTAGTCCATATCAATACAAATTCAAGTGTATCGCCGGAGCTTCTGAAATGCAATTCCTGCAAGTCTAGAATGAGTGGGTCGTGCTCCAATTCGGGTTTTTTAAACCCCCAGAAGATGGCATTTTCATTGGCTTTTCTTTTTAAAATCTTCAGAATGGGCCAGTTTTAAGCTTTTACCGTGACCTAAACCTAAGTTTTTACCCCCTGCCTATTAACTTCAGAGTTCAGACTTGGCCTCTCCAATATAAATACAACAGAGTAAAATTCTATGTCTTTCATCTCTGTCACATAATACTTCATTTCTTCTAGCTGCCATCAAAATGGTTAATTTGAAGAAAAGGAGTTAGGAAGTCTTTTGCTGACACTTTGAACAGTTGAACATTTGTTACTTTGTTGTAAGGCTTAGGAATTATGATGAGTTTTATGATTTGGATTAGTGTTATTTCTTATGCTGTTTTTCTGTTTGATGAGTCTTATGACTTACTTTAGTATGTTTAAATTTAATTAGATCATGAATGTCACCATTCATGGTACGATTTGAGTCAGGGTTTAGAAAATAGGCCTTCGAATTCACTATTGGACCCTGATTTGAATCCCATGGTTATAATCATGGACAGGAAACATGTGAATTAACTCCAACTAATATATATATATATAGGGTTTTGCTAACCTAGGTAAAAAGGTTTTTTAGTTGGAGTATGTTAGCATTGTGCACCAAGAGTTTTGGGCAAAATTAACCCTCCTATTTTAATTGTAATAGATTTAGTAATATGGGTAGTCTTATAATTTCCATTTAAAAAAAAACAACCCCTCATCCCTAACCTTCTTTCCCCTCCCCCATTAACATACTTATCCCAAATCAATGAAAACCTCTCCACCACCAAAACCACCACACTGCTGCCCGTCCATGACCACTACACTACTTCCCTCTGCCCTGAGCCTGCACCGTCAGAAAACACCACCAGAACCCCTCCACCAAAACACCAAAGACCAACATTCTCCTTATGAAAGTCAAGTCAATAATTTCCTCCAAGTTTCATGACAGTTCATTCTGAGTCTATCTGTCTATGTACTTACACATATTTATAAACAAACCGTTATTCACGAGAGTCTATGTCCTTAAATAACCAAGGTAATTAGGAATGAACTATGCCAATAAATCTTTCACAATATTTGACATCCAATTAAGAGATATTAGTGACTGTGCTGGTCTAGATAGAGCAGAGTAATATAAGTACTTATGAATCTCAAACCCATAATTTTCAAAAGCAAACTAAGATAAGAAAGATGCAACGTGGTTAACATAACTTCAAATACAGATGACTTTAAGAAACATACTTCACCGAGATACTTCTGCACAAACTCGGATCCCACAACCCTGATGAAAGCAGCAGTGGTATGATTAGCAACAGCTTTGGCAAGCATTGTTTTGCCAGTGCCAGGGGGACCATATAGTAGAACACCACGGGGAGGATCAATACCAATCTGTTTGTATAGATCATGGTGTGTAAGGGGTAGCTCCACAGCCTCACGAATTTCCTGCTTTTGAATATCACAACCTCCAATGTCCTAAAAAGGATCAAATCCATTATAAGAGGGTATTGGCAGGCCACATAAAAAATAACTTAACATGGCAACAATACATGCTAAACAGAAGCAATTGTTGGCAGTTAATACATGTTAGCATGAGTGCCATTGGATTAACCAAAACAAAAAATACTATAAAAATATTATGTTTGTAGCACACTTCCTCATTGCCCAACATCTCATCCCTATGAAGGTATTCCCATCCATACAGAATGATCAATTATGGCCCTACACTTCAGTTTCAATTTTACTACCTGCCTATTTAATGAACATTTAATGAACATGTTGTCAGCTATGTCTGAACGCACAGGCATTGAGTCCTTTATTTCAAGCTACAAACAAAGAGTTAAGTGAAACACCGCCAAGCTCTTTAATGGGTCTCACTCCCACACTTGAAGTAAGAACAGCTGTTCTTGAGCTCAATTGCAATTATTAAGCTAATATGCTTGAACTCTCGTAAAATTGAAGGACTTTCTAGGTTCCATTTTATCAAAACAGTTCAAATGAACATCAGAAAGGCTAAATTTCATTTTGCTACAGCTAAGCCTAATAAAGCACAATTGAATATCGAAAACAAAAAAAGGAGTTGTAGTGGCTAATTTAAGGGTCATTTTGTTTAGGATTCTCAAAAAACTCATTCTCCAATGTCAGTTTTGGTGAAAACATATTTTCCAAGAAGCTGAAATATTCAGTTTCTCTTCAAATCTGAATTTGGGATATCTTTTTTCCTTAACCAAAGAAGCACAAATGGGACGTAATGAAGCAAAAACCCAACATTTTCACCCTATTTAATTACAAAATAAAACCTCAATCAAGAAATTCTTAAAAAACTAACAAACTGACATTATCCATGATGCAGCACAACACGAACTTCATTCAAAGCCAAGGAACTCTCCCCTTTTAATTTAATGGAAATTTTCATTTTGCAACAACAAATCATAATCAAAACACAATTAAACATCCAAATAAACAAATAAAAACAAACATAACCAATAAATTAAACTAAAATTATCACCAATATGAAACCCTAATTAAAATCAAACCAAAAAATCATCAACAAACTAACATTATAAGTGACATCAGGCTTCTCAGACTGACTAAGCAGAGAGATACTTGAATCAGCCTCAGGCGGAAGCACATCAACAAGCGCATTCGAGTGTCGGTGCAACGCAACCGACGCTGAAGGCTTCAACAGCTCCCTGTTAATAGTACTGAGAATCCGAACATAGTAATTGGATCCCGTTGTGGATCCAACGATACCGTTATTAGTATCAACCATCTCCAAAAATTGACCAATAACAAGTGGAACCGATTGGATCCGTTTAACTTCTTCTTGAGCGCGTAGAAGCTCGCGCTTGAGATTCTTCTGTTCGTCTTTGACATACTCTTCTTGGATATCGAGGAACTCGATTTGGCGTTGGAGGTACTTGAGGGTGCTGTAGAGATCTTCTCCGCCGTTGGAGGAAGAGGAGTGGTGGGTTGAAGGGAGAGAGGGTGGTGGTTCTGATGTGGATTTTGGATCTAATATCAATGTTGATGATCCCATTGTCGATGAAGATAATGGAATGAAGTGGGAAACAGAGAAAGATTTGGGAGAATTAGGGTTTCTGGTGAGAAATCGATAAGGGAGGAAGGGTATTCGTGTAGACGAAGAAATTCTGTTGATTTTTTATATTGATATTAATTAAAAGTAATGATTCTTGAGTTTAAAATTAGTTATTTAGTACAAGCATTATAGAGGTATTATTCTAAATAAAAAATAAAAATAATTTAAATAAATGGTAAATAATATATTCATAAGGCTCATGTAAATGAATGTTGAAACTAGTGTTATTAATATCGTATTGATCATTAAACCGGTTAAGATATTGGTATAGTGATTCACTAAAGGTTTGCTTGGGAGGGGAATGAAGGGAAAGGGAAGGCTTGAGAACCATGAAATTTGTGAGATCACTCTGAAGCCTTCTCTTTTCCTTCATTCTCCTCCAAAATCCAACTCCTAAACAAACCATAATTAAACCACGTAATGACGAAATTAAATGTACATATATTATGTTGAAAAATCAAAACAATAAAAAACCAATAATTTTTTTAATTTCATTAAAAAATTAATTTTAAATAGAAACCGACCAGTATGACCGATTTTGAGCGATATGACTACATGACCCATATAGTTATTATATCGTACCGGTATAAGGACCGGTTTATCAATTGATCTGGTCGGCACAAACCATTGTTTAGAACGTACCAACAATTAAGTCATTTGGTGCTTTAACGCTCAAGTAGATCTTTATCTACTACTTCAAATAATTGATTCCAAGAAGATATAGATTATTAGTGTTGTCAGAATTGGATTTGGTCTATTAGTTTGATCGCTATCCAAACTTGAAATTGGATATGGTTTACAATCTTAATCAAATGAGAGGGTTTGACTACTTTGGATCAGAAATTTTTTTATTGGATCGTATTAAACTGGAATAGCCTAGGCAATAAACTATATGGTTCACTTAAAATTTTAAAAACAAAACATTATTTTAATCTTTTGTTTTACTCTGGTCCAAAAAAGATTGAGAGATATTAGCTCAATATAATTATACATAATTATTTGATTATATAAAATTCTATATTTAAATATAATTATAGTTACAAATATTAATTATATATTAAATCACTCTGTCTGGCCGAACGGTTTAACCGTTTAAGTCAGTTAAACCTAATACAAGATCTTTTTTTATTTGACGTCCAACTCGAATTTCATCATATTGATATAGACATACACCAGAAAGAGATTAGTCAATGATTTTTAATAATTTATTTCATTTTTTATATTTTTTTAGATTCACTCGGACAAGGATTACTATTAAATAATTATTTTGTTATTAATCTATTGTACAAGTAAAAAAAGTTTGTTACACAATACATGTTATTTTTTGAATAAACAGGGAGAATTATGTTCCCCTCTCCTTTTTTAAGTTATAACACAATAAATTGCATGTTAGATTTTATTAAATTAAATAATTTATATAATATAAATATGGTGTAAAGTTTTATTAGATCCATAGATATAATATAAGAT
Organism: Lupinus angustifolius; assembly: GCF_001865875.1. Taxonomy (NCBI): domain Eukaryota; kingdom Viridiplantae; phylum Streptophyta; class Magnoliopsida; order Fabales; family Fabaceae; genus Lupinus; species Lupinus angustifolius. The sequence continues at coordinate 6,618,307 of NC_032024.1, forward strand.
CAAATGTCAAAATCAATTTGTAGAAACAACATTACTAAATAGGTAAATATATACTCTTAATAAATTAGTTCATATCTTACGGGACTCCTAATATGTGAGTATGCATTTGATTAGCATATAAGATGATGAGTATATTATTTAAATTGTTTAATCCCAAGCTTAAGATTGACAAGTAATGTCAAGTGTTATACTCATTTAGGTATCAAATAAATCTATGGTGTAAGAGTGGAAGATATTAAATATAATAGGTTAAGAACTGTTCTATTTAAAGATAGGACAATTTTGTATGCATCCAACAAACAAAACATTGCTCATTCTAAATGGATAATGTTAACAGCCTGAAAAATAAGCTATTTGTTTACATATGAGCAGTGTCTTTATGGGGGTATTTTCATAGGAACAAAAGAACAAGTTATTATAAAAGTGAGCTTATTACATAGAGCAACACATTATGTCTCATATATTATTTCATTCTTATTACTGTTATTAGTAAGAAAATACAAAGTAATATATATTTAATTCGTGTATTATTTTTTGGCTAATAAGAAATAAAGAGTACATAAAGTAGTATATATTTAGGGATAGAAATATGACTCTAAATATACTACTACTAAGTACTTGGAGGACACACCTTAATATTGAAATCAATAAGAATGTGAGTTTGCTATAACAAGTGAGAAAAATCTTTGCACACACCTTTTGGACTCCAAGTTTTATATTTCAGACCATTTTTTGTGAAAATTCTCATAATGTCCTTTGTTTTCAAACCCTTCAAGCTCCACAAACCCCTCATGCTCTTTATTATTTCACGAATCTCATAGCCCCAACCACTTCAATCTCCATAACCCAATCATTTTCATTGTGATAAGTTCGTTTTCATTAATTACTTGCCGAAAAAAATAATATATTCTAACACTAGTTTGCCAGAATGTTTAATTTTAAAAAATTGGCAATTATTTGTCAAAATATATATATTATTTTAAAAAAATATTTCAACATTTGCTTGCTAGAATCTATATTTTTTAAAAGTATGTAAATAAATGAAAAAGAAAGATCATGGGAAGAAAACTGCATAAGGGCATTGTTATGATATTTTTAAAACAAACACAAGATTCAAAAGTTGAAGTCCAAGGTCCATAAATGAGCTGTCATGCTGAAAAGAACAAGCAAGCAAAGAATTGCCAACAATACTTCTTCCTTCCTCCTTCACTATTTCTATTTAGAGAATGATATAATTGTTGGGGCTTTAACTTGCCACACAACACCAAACAAAAAACAGAAATAAGAAGAATGAAAATGAAGAGAAAATGAAGATTGTGAGTTAGAGAGAAAAAGAGAAAATTATATTGAATATTCCTTAATACATTCAAAGCAAAATAGAAACTTGCCTTTTATAGTAAACATGTCACAACAGAAATTTAAACAGATTTCCTAAAATGGTAAGTTTCAACTATCAACAACAAAACACTTCTAAACAATTACAACTTGAATTAAAACCTATCTAACTTCAACACTCTTCCTTAATTCAAGTTTGTTTAGTGATACCACACCCATTTTTTGCTTCAATTCTTCAAAGTGATCACCTCTCAATGCCTTTGTAAGAGGATATGCAAGTTGATCTTCAGTATTGCAATGGATGATCTGAATTCTTCCTTTGTTAACCAATCTTCTCAAGAAGTGAAACCTCACTTCTATGTGTTTACTTCTCCCATGGCTTACTGGGTTTTTTGCAAAGTTTATTGCAGAAACATTATCAATTCTGAGTTGCAGAGGAGCTGTGATTCTGGTTTTCAATTCTGCAATAAGCTGCTCAAGCCAAACCAGTTGGCATGCTACAAGACACCCTGAGATATACTCTGCTTCACATGATGAGAGGACAATTACTTTCTGTTTTGATGAACACCATGAGATAGGTGCTTCAGTGATTAAAAACAAATATCCAGAGGTGTTCTTCCTCTCTACCAAATCTCCTCCAAAGTCAGAATCTGCATACCCAACAAGTTGAAGTTCTGGTTCTAATTTCTTTGTGCCAAATGGAAAGAAAATTCCATGTTCTTTAGTGTCTTTAACATATCTCAATACCCTCTTTGCAGCAAGTAAGTGAGTTCTCTTTGGCTTACTCATGAATCTACTTACTAGTCCAACACCAAAAGCTAAATCAGACCTGCTATTGGCAAGTATCTTAGAGATCCCATTATTTGTTTGAAGTTAGTTTCCTCCACTGATTCTTCATGTTCATCCAATGTCAGTTTAAGATTAACTTCAACTGGACTGTTTGCTGAGTTGCAAGAGTCTATGTTAAATTTCTTTAGTATCTCCTTAGCATACTTGCTTTGATGCATCACCATCCTTGACTTGGTGTAGGCAAATTCCATTCCTAGAAAGTAGCTCAACCTTCATAGATCTGTCATTTCGAATTCTGCATTCATGACCTTCTTGAATTCCTCTATCCTTTATGTGCTTGAACCAGTCACAAGTAGATCATCCACATATAGATAAATGATCAAGATTTCTCCATCTTTATCTTCCCTAACATATACTCCATGCTCCACATTGCATTTCAAGAACCTTAGCTTGAACAAGAATGCATCAATTCTCTTGTTCCATGCTCTTGGTGCTTGTTTTAACCCATACAATGCCTTATTCAATTTGTATACATGTTGTTCTTTTCCTTTTACCACAAAACCAGGTGGTTGTTGAACATACACTTCTTCTATCAATGGACCATGAAGGAATGCAGACTTCACATCCAATTGAAACAGCTTCCACTCTTTTGCACAAGCAATTGCAACCACTAACCTTATGGTTTCAATTCTTGCTACTGGAGCAAAAACTTCTGTGTAATCCACACCTTGTTTCTGTAGGAATCCCTTAGCCACAAGCCCAGCTTTGTATTTTGAGATTGAGCCATTTGGATTGAGCTTTTGTTTGAAAATCCATTTGACTCCAATCTGATGCTTGTCTGCTGGAAGTTTTACTAGGGACCATGTCTCATTCTTCTCAATGGACCTGATTTCCTCACTCATTGCTTTCTTCCATACTTCTTGTGTCATTGCTTCAGCCTCATTAATTGGACATGCTTCTGCCATCAATGCCAAGTGGATCAGTTCTCCTTCATGGTTGATTTGATCATCAGAACACATCTCATAGTCTCTAAGTCTGCTTGGTATTGATCTTTGTCTCTGTGATCCCATTGCCTTCTGCTACTGTGTGAACACTCATTTTTGTCCGGCCAAGAAAAAGCCCAATCCGTTTCCAAATAATAAGTTTTCCATTTCAAGAAAATACAAATAAAGTCTAAGCCCTAAAAAACAATTTTCCAAAAAAATGTTGTTTGGGTCACCATAGGCTCACATGTCGTCTTCCAAAACAAAAAGAATAAAAATAAAAATAAA
>NC_032024.1:6621801-6623913 GCF_001865875.1 Lupinus angustifolius
CATCCATGAGTTGACCATAAAAAGCAGCCAATCGCAGGACGAAATACATCTCGGTCTCACTACACAACAGTCTCTTCCTGCCACGCGTGTTTCTCTTTTTGCTGGGTATTTTATTCATTGTTTATCATGTTTGCATTTTAACTGTTCATTATTTACACTGATATCACCATGTTATATTATATATGCTAAATTATTATATCATGAAAATTTTAATTATCATAATAATAAACAAAATTAATTATGTGTAGGCAATTAAATTTTCATGAACATAAGGTGTGAATATAAAAATTAACTGGACTTATCATTGTAATCAAATTTCACTGTTGTTTGTTTCACCATTTTTACAACGAACCTTTACTTTTGCTATTCAAAGGCTAAGAATAATAAGTAAATATATATAATAAAATCACTCAATTCTATTACATGGTGAGAATTGTATTCATGTGTTTACGACTTAATTAATTTCATTTCTATAATAGAACATGTTATGTTGATGCCATGTCACTTAATATTTGTTTTTTTATTCTATTCATGTTAATGAGTATCCAAATTTTAATATATGCAATGTTAGAGGGAGCCCAAACACAAAATACAATGTGTAGGTTTTTTCTACGTAAGCCTTGATTCCCTTAATAGGGATACGTAGGACCGGGGTCATTCTTGTCCGGCACAATAATAAAAACAATTTTTTTTCTTCATAAAAATTAATTAATTAATCACACCATTGAATAAAATAATAATAACAACAAATAAAAAATATAGTAATCCATGTAGTTTAGTATAGGGTACCGCTTAAGGCGGGCGGGTGCTGTGCTAATACCTTCCCTACCCTGTAATCGACTTCCGAACCTGGATATCAAAAATCCAAAAAGCCCAAGGTAATTGGGCTAAAAAATATATTTCTACATTTTTGACAGTAAAAAATGTAGTGGCGACTCTAATGAGGTCGCGTAGCCGAAAATCGGGGCGCGACATACTGATTCTGTGATTTCACTTGTATCTTCATCAATTCTGGTTACAGATTCAATCTCAGGAACCAGTTTCTTTAGACTTGTTTGCATTTGTCTCCAATTCCATTTCTCATCCTCAAGCACCAACACATCCCTGCTGATCACAACTCTATCATTAATAGGGTCTAGAAGTTTATAGGCATCATTTGAGTGATACCCTGTTAAGATCATTGCTTCACTTTTGTCTTGCAATTTTTGGTTCTTCTCTGATCTGATATATGATTGTAGACCAATGAGCCAAACACTTTGAGATGACTTAATGTTGGTTTTCTTCCAGACCAGGCTTCAATAGGCACCATTCCTTCAAGTCTCTTTGTAGGACATCTATTCAAGATATACACTGATGTTGCCACTACCTCAGCCCATAGCTTTTGAGGTAGATCTTTTGCTTTAATCAGACTTCTGGCCATGTTCATGATTATTCTATTTCTCCTTTCCGCAAGTCCATTGAGTTGTGGTGTGTATGGTGGAGCGATTTCATGCTTGATTCCATGATCTCTGCAGTATGCTTCAAAATCATTTGAAGTAAATTCACCTCCTCCATCTGTTTTCAAGATCTTCAAGTGTTTTCCACTTTCTTTTTCTGCAACACCTTTGAAGTTCTTGAATGAGACAAATGCTTCACCTTTTGCTTTCAATACATCCACCCAAGTCATCCTACTATATTCATCTACAAATATGATAAAGTACTTGTTGTTTGTTTCCTGAAAGTGAAGGAGTTTCAAAAAGGCCACATACATCAGAGTGAACTACTTCCAAGACTGTTTTAGAATTCATTATTCTTTCAGTCTTGAAAGAGTTCCTTGCTTGCTTTCCAATCAAACATACCTCACATATTTTCTCTGGTAGTGTTGTTATTGGAAGACCAGAAACCATTTGTTTAGTCCCTAGTTGATGCAAGCTTTTGAAGTTCAGATACCCCAACCTTGAGTGCCAAAGCTAACTCTCATCTCTGGTCTCAACTGAACTCATGCATTGGACTTCTGCAGCATTGAAGCTTACTTGAAATGTTCTATTCTTGGAAGCTTTGGTTCTCAAGATTAGCTTCCCATCAGAATCAAACAATTCAAGTTGGCTATTCTTCATGAGAACAGAGAATCCT
>NC_032024.1:6624013-6643546 GCF_001865875.1 Lupinus angustifolius
CAAAGGTTCTGAATCTGAGTCTTCTTGAGTTGTGAGTGCCTCCTCCTTATGCCTTGATTGCTTGATTTTCTCATTGCCACATTCATAGGAGTAGTGATCTAATTTGTGACAATTGAAGCATTCAACTTTGCTCTTATCAAACTTCTTCTGGTTATAGTTCAATTTTGATCTTCCTCTTTTGTCAGAAGATTCAGACCATTCTTGACTTGTTTTTCTTCGGTTAAGGCTTTGTTTCCTTTTCCACTTCTTATCATTTCTTCTATCATCATCTTTATGAATTGCTTTTAAGGCTTGTTCTGCTTTCTTCATTGGATTTCTCTCAATCAACCTTAATTCATGTGCCTCCAAAGAGCTTTGCAACTCTTTTATCTTCATGAGAGTGACATCTTTTGATTCTTCAATGGCCACAACTATGAAATCAAATCTTGGAAGCAAAGATCTCATGATTTTCTCAATAACCATGGTATCTGTAATTGCTTCACCATACCCCTTCATCTGGTTGGTTATTGTGAGAATCTTGGTGAAGTATTCACCAACCTTGTCACCCTCCTCCATATGCAATAGCTCATATTGCTTCCTTAGTGATTGAAGTTTAACTTTCTTGATCTTGTCCCCTACAGCATGACTTGTCACCAATATGTCCCATGCTTCTTTGGTTGTCATGGCACTTTGTATCTTCTCAAAGTGAACATCATTCACTCATTGGTGGATCAGAAACAAAACTTTGTTGTCTTTCTTTTGTGCTTCTGATTGATCCAGTGACAAGAATCCATCTTGTACAACCTCAATGACTTCTTGATATCGAAACAAAACCTTCATATGAGTTTGCCATCTATCCCAATTCTTATTGGTAAGAATATGAAGCCTCATTGCTTGAAGGTTATTGCTGTTTCCACTCATCCTTCAACTCTTTCACTGTTCTGCTTTTGTCAACTTCTCCTCCAACTAGTTGATTCACACACAACTATCTCAACTCCCTTTCAATCAGACCAGCTTATGCAATTCGATTCCCACAGGACTTTGATTTGCCTTAGCTCTAGATACCAAGCTTGTTGGGGCTTTAACTTGCCACACAACACCAAACAGAAATAAGAAGAATGAAAGTGAAGATTGTGAGTTAGAGAGAAGAAGAGAAAATTATATTGAATATTCCTTAATACATTCAAAGCAAAATAGAAACTTGTCATTTATAGTAAACCTGTCACAACAGAAATTTAAACAGATTTCCTAAAATAGTAAGTTTCAACTATCAACAACAAAACACTTCTAAACAATTACAACTTGAATTAAAACCTATCTAACTTCAACAATAATGCCCCAAAATATGTTCCAAATCAATTACAATGAAAAAAATAGAAAAATAATGAATATTTAATTTTTTTTAATTAAATGATATATTTTCATTAAGATAGAAGATAATTTGAGACAATAAATTTTAATCCAATTATTATAGTTTCCCATGCACTCAAGCCGTGAATAACATCTTTATATATCTATGATAATAATAATATATTATCCTTTAAATTGGTGTAGAATAAAGTAATTATTCATTTATTTGTTAATGGTGGATTTAAAAGTAATATATATTACTATATTATACATTAAGAAATTTTATATGGAGATTTAATAAGAATATAATCATTATTCAGTCAATGGTATAGAATTAATTGTAGAAAGATATTTATCGATATATATATATATATATAATATATATATATAGTAATAAACTTAATAGAACCTTTTACATCTGATTAGTATCACCATGCTGAGGAGGGACCAGCATGTTGTTGTCTATAAAAAAAGTTTATCCAAACTTTAATATCACACCCCACGACATTGGACTCAGTCGCATATATATATAAGCAAGAGTATGAACATTCACATGATTGAATTTATTTGTCTAGTGATAAATTCAAACTATACCATCAGTTTAATTGTGACCAGTAACCAATTAGAGATCATCTAAACTTATTTCTACAACTATAAAATAAGCTGAGTTTAATTCAATCTCAATAGCTTCCGTCAACCTCAAAAGTAGATATAGGAGTGGAATAGGATTAAGATATTTGGAGTATTATATTAGATTATTCTAAATATGTGGAGTTTTATATTAATCAACAAAACGTTTGATCTAGTATATAAAATTTCACTCGATCTCCAGATAGGCTGCTAAAAAGTTAAATTTTCGATTATTCGGAACGAAATATCTTAAAAGTGATTAGTTCTTTATTCATAGAGTAAAATGATCCTTTTTTTTTGTTTCCCACAGGTATCCTCGCACTAGAGGCAATCTTGTCTGAGCATGGCACATCCACAGGTAAGTGGGGCTAACTCTCCCAACGAACATTTTTTCCATCCACAAGACTCAAACCCGGGTTCTTGCTTAAGGGGAATCAAGCATGTACCACTTGAACCAACGCCCGTTGGTAGAGTAAAATGATCCTTTGATTATACAAAAAAAAAATTAGTATATTTAAATTTTTTTGTTCTACCAATGTATCCTCTTACTCCTTTTGGGTAAGGAATTAATTCCCTACAAAATGCATGTATGTCACTCCTAACAAATGTTATTCATAGAAATTGAACATTTCCTATAATTTAATTTAATGGAGTCTTACACCATTAGAATAACAATTCGTTGGTATTAGCATATTCAAATTGAGCAAACGTAACTCAATCTCAGAACTCAGTTTTTGGGCATAATACCACATTTTCTTCGTGAGAGATAATCCTTAGCTAGGGTAACAAATCTTTTTATTAAATATTTAGTGCAACTACAAACTCCAAATTTGAAATCTGTAATTAAGTTGTATCGACTTATATTAGCCATTTAAATGTTCGTGATCTTAAGAATTTAGTTTAAAGGTGAAGGAACATTATTTAAGCATTGTAAGGAATATAATATTATTTGTACATATAAGATGTATATTAATTAAAACTCTATGTCTACCATTTTAATAAGAAAAAAAAGAAAGATTCATCATTGTTATTTTCCTTTTCTTAGGAAGAAAAGGGCATTTTAAATAGACCGTAATTTATAGATTCATACTCATTTTCTTGTGGGATGAGTCATTAGTCTAGTGATATAATGTTTCACTAGATTTACATATATCATACTCATTTATGAAAATGACAATTGTTAGGAGAGATAATTATACAATCTGAAGAAGATTAATTTATTATCTGTGGAGTGAGAGAGTAATATTGGTTATACAAAAAATACACTAGCAGGGTAAGATTCAACATATATTCATGCTTATTGGATATTTACATAAGAGAATGTATAATCTTCCTACTACTTTGATGGACCGGGTAAGCAAAGCAACCTTATTATAATTATTCAAGTTGTCGTGTGACATCTACAAATAATAACATATAATTTCTCATTGACATGAATTACTAGCTAACCTAGAATTTCATATTAATAAACTTCATTTTACATCATCCCATATATATAAGAATAAAATATATTGAGCTTTATACATAAGCAATCGGTTACCCTATTTTCATATGCATCATTTTATTCAAAAGTTGGCAACTTGATTGAAAGGAACTCTGACATCTATTTTAATATTGAATTTACAATTAGATTGTACTTTTCTCTCTAGTCTATTATATAATTCCATTTGAAGTGTAGGATTAATATTTGAAATCTCCAAGCTTTAGAATTTGGTCAAGCTTAACTAGATTATAATATTTGATTTATAGAACAAAGCTAGAATGTAAGGACATAATCACAATTTATTTATAAATAAAAATTTACATATATGCATATATCTCTACAAACTCAAGACATATAGTATAGAATATCATATATTTTTCTCCAATTTCAAAGATCTTCATTTCACTATAATAGATGGAGGAAAGAATTGAATAAAGTATACTTGATACATTGATAATACAATTGCCTCAAAACATTGTTTGTCTCGAATGGTATTATATTTTTTATCCCAAATTAATGTGAATGCCACTTTATATTTTTAAATTTTTTGTTTTATTCTTATAACAACATATAATTAATATATAATGAGACATTATTATAGACATGTGATCTTTGTCTCAAAAAGTTTGGTGTGTGCCTTGTAAACCTGCATTATAAATTTGACTTTTCTACTTGATGTGATTGTTAATTCTGCATATTTATCATTTCCAAGTGGATAGATTTAAAGCGTAGTTATAAGTTAGTATAACTAAGCAATAATGTTTTTGACCTAGCATTTTGTGGAAATTTATTGTCTCACTTGTTTATGTGGCACTGTATTATTTTGCCAACAAGAAGCACATGGATACTCTAAAAAAAATATGTTCTGACGTTTGCATGAAATTAAGGGATGTTTTGGTTTGGGATTACATTATCTATCACACACTTTGTAACAATATATTTCTATATGTAATTAAAGTTTAAAATATGTACACTGTTTTTATAAAGTTTTTTATATTATTAATACATCATTCATTATTGATTTGTATTACTTTTATTTGAGAGTCAATAATAATTAATATATGAATGATAAATAAATTATTAACAGTGTACAAACACGGTGCACATATTAAATCCATAGAACTATAGGAAGGGACAATCATTTTGTAAATGCAACCATTCATATGAAGAGTATATATCCATCCTCCAAAATGTTTTAGTTGGATTTTAAAAGGGCCCTGCTGGCTTAGGTAATTAGATGTGCGCACATGTTTGACAATAATGGAACTTTATACCTAAAACGAACATTAAATACAACTAACTCCATTTTTTTTAAATCTTTCAGTAAATTATATTGATATTTCTGAGTTTTAGTGAAACTATACAAACCACTCATTTTTTTTATATTTATAAAAAACCATAATTTATATATATAAATTATACTGATCAGGAGAAAAAATGTAATATTTTAAATAAGAAGGGAGATGCGTATAATTAAGTTAAACAAAATATTATATATTGTGGAGATAAATCCAAATAACCTACGAGTCAATATCTCTTTATTATTTTTGGTTTATTACAATATAATATAAGAGTGATTTAAATAATATATCTTTAGAATTATTGATACATTTTTAACAAAGAATAATGAAGATACATTGACTTGTATATTATTTGGATTAACTTAATTAAATTTAAAACATTTTTTTAAATATTATACTTATTTCTCGTGCAAAAGTGATCAATATAATGAAAATATACAAATTAGAGGTATATACATGTGTAGAAAAGTGATGAGTAATTTATATAATTAAATTAATCTAAAACTAATTGTTTAGACTAATAAGCATATTTTAGTTGCTTCCTACACAAGTAGATTCTATTCAGACTTGCTTAATTTTCTGGTATTGTCACCCAATTGAATTTGTCCTCATAAAGTACAGATTCTAAGGAGTAATTTTTGTTACACCGACGAAAATGATACATAATAGTAATTTTAGATTACTAAAAACTAAAAAAAATAAATATTAAATATAAATGAAATGAGTTATTTTTAGCATTTTCATGGCACTTAATAAAGATTTTTAAGTAAATTCTCATTTCAGTTTGACTTTACCAGTTTTAAATATGGGTCAAATTAATTCTTATTAGGTATTACAAAACATGCTAAAATGACTAATTTAACTATTTAATATTTTCCGGATCATTTCAGATTTTTTAATTTTTGAATTATAAAATTAATAAAGTCACAAAAACATGAGAAATGAAACGATTTTTACTTACGTTTATGATCTTTAAATACTAGTTTGAATTTTTATTTTTTCTAAATCAAAATTTTCACAGATGAAATTTACATGAAGCAAAATACATATTTACTCCTTATCTAATCACTATTTCTTCAACAAACTTTATTTTTTCAACCAACAAATTGCCCCATAAAGAAAATACAGAAGACTATTTAATTGAACTGTACTTCACTTTTTCGATGACAAATTTTGGTTTTTAGCTTTTTTGTGATATAAAAGAGCCTGCAATAATATCCTATGATATAGTAGTAGTTGGCCACTGTTACCTACAAGCTAGCTTTTTATATTGAGCTTTTTATTCTATTCAATTCATTTTCCTTTTCATTTATTGATTATCTGATTCATATATTAAACTCACCTTTTTGATTCATTCATTCTCATAAAGTCAAAATCGCCAACCCAATTCTAAAGCTTCTCTTTTTTTTCTTTCACCATTTTTTTAAACCCATTTGGTATTAAATCTACTATTATGACAATGATGGATTCCCTCATCAACTACACCTACTTTATCTGCTGTATTTATTGCTATGACTTGGTATTTGAGATAATTCCAACGAGGATTCACACACTGTTTTTTCATCTTCATGTTGTAATACCCATGTGTTAGTTTATGTTTTCTTCTTAGTTTTTGACTTTTTGGTTTAAAGTTTGAGTCTTTTTTTCACTTTGGTTTGGAATTTGATTATGTTATTTGTATGCTTCAATTGGGTATTCTTCTTTAGTTTGATAACTGCTGGGATTTTCTACTTTGATGCATACATAAAATGGGGTTGTCTTATTTAAATGTTGATGCTTCATTATTTTGGTACTTTAGTTGCAACACCCCATGTGTTAGTTTTTGCTTTGTTGTTTGTTTTTGTTTTAACGTTTGACTCTTTTCTTTTCTCTCATTTTGACATGGAATTTGCTTATGTTATTCATATGCTTCAATTGGGTATTCATAGTTTGATAGCTGCTAGGATTTTCTACTTCGATGCAAAAAAAATGAGGTTTCAGCTTTAGTTTGAGAGCTTCTGGAATTCCACAGTTTGATACAAACACAGGGTTGCTTTTGAAATGAGTATTCTTCTGTAGTTTGGTAGCTAATAGAATTTTCAAATAAGATGCATTGATGGGGTTGTTTATTGAATTGAAATCCATGGATGGATGTTTCTTACCTATTTTGATTTTTGGTTTAATTTTTTTATATTGAACTTTTCCTACATAATTTCTTGGTACCAGGGAGAGACAAGTACCTGCATAGTTCATGAGAGTTATCTAAGAATCCTGGTTATTTCTATGTTCCTGAGATGTATCTGTCAAAAGGTTGCAAGCATGGAGCTTTTGTTTTCAGCTTGTGGTTCTGCTGCTATTTGCTACTGGCTGCAGGACAGGATGGCATCACGAAACCCACTGAAGGTATGTGTGTGTGCACGTTTTCTTTTGCGGTATTCCATGGTTGTTTTGTTTGATTGCTTTTATATGTGGATATATAGAGAAATTTACCGCCTCTTCGCTTGTGAGGGTAAGGCTGCGTACATCTAACCTCTCGGACCTCACTAGTTGGGAGCCTCGTGCACTTCGCCGCCCTTTTTATTGATGATATAATGATTTCATTTGCATTGATTTTGCAGTTGAAGCATTGAAAGCCATAAAGATAAGTTTGATTGATCCTAATAGAAATTTGAGCAATTGGGATCTCGGAGACCCATGCACAGCTAACTGGACAGGAGTTCTGTGCTTCAACGACACATTACTCGATGGCTATCTGCATGTTCAAGAACTGTATGACTTATCTTCTACTTGACATTTCTGTGTAACAAAAAATATATTACTATTTTAAGCTTCCATTTCCTTTGTTTGTCTGTTATTTGTATCTTTCTCTCTTGTCTGTTAAGGTTAAAATAGACAGACAATCATTGTCGTGGACCAAACGCTTAATTAGATAATAATTTGTACTTTGTATACTACAGTATAAATTAATATAATCAGCTGATCAGGATGGGAGCTGTGGGCCACAATTGCATCATTCTGTATGATGTTATTTTAAATGTATTTTATGAATTTATATACCTCGAAGAAAAATCTCTGTTTGACAAGCTATCGATCTAATTTATCTGTTACTTTCATTTCTAGCATCAATACTTCTTAATGCATGTCTATCAATTTCTGTTTGAGAAGGTAGAATTTTAATTCTTATGCTACTCCATTAAATTTGATTTTCTTGTTTGTAGGCAACTGCTAAAGTTGAACTTGTCAGGAACTCTGGCACCAGAGATTGGCAACTTAACTTATATGCAAAGACTGTAAGACTATTCGTGTCGATTTTTTAAATGACAAGTATCATGAATGATTTCCAATTTAGTAATTGTTAGACGCCATCTTTTTTGAGTATAATATATTTTGCTCATTTGAGTGTTTCGTCCCTTTTGCAACTTTAACTTACCTTCTTCCTCTGATATTTGCTTTTCTGCGTTCCAAAGGAACTTTATGTGGAACAACATAAGCGGGAGTATTCCGAAGGAGATAGGCAATATTAAAAGTTTGCAACTCTTGTAAGTTGAGCCTTCCCTTTTGTCATGTATGTTAGTCGCTATGTGGTAAAAAAACTCGGTTGTTTTATCACCTTGGTAAATTCTAGTCATTTCAGACATTGGTATGTACAACATCCTTGTTATTGTATGCACACAGAATCGTGTCTTCTAAATAAATTGAATTCAAATAGTGGTTCCTATAGGATGAAAATTAAATTCAAATGATTGTAGAAATAAGCAAATGGTGTTTTTACATGAAGAGTTACACTATTTTTACTTTCTTTCGCAATAATATTTCTTTTTTCCAGGCTCCTGAATGGAAATCAATTAACAGGTCCTCTGCCAGAGGAGCTTGGTTATCTTCCAGTCCTCGACAGAATACAAATCGATCAGAACCACATAACAGGACCTTTACCTGTATCATTTGCAAATCTAAACAAGACAAAGCACTTGTAAGGTTCTTTATGGTGAATATGTAGTTTAAGAATTACCACTCTTGCTATTTTAATCTTATGTGAATTCTTCTATTTTTCAACCTTTATTATTTTTACCAAAAAGGGTGAGAAAAATAATAATGTTTCATTAATGTTGGTAATTCTCCCCGGATGGTGCAGTCACATGAATAATAATTCAATTAGCGGGCAAATCCCACCAGAGCTTTCCAGATTACCAAGCCTTGTTCATCTGTAAGTTCGTAATTGCATACATTTGACAAAATTGCAGCCATTAACATACTTTTCTGTTTTTTATTCAATTATTAGTTGTCATGCTTATATCTTGTTCACAAGATGTATCTTTCTATCTGCAGCCTTCTCGACAACAACAACTTATCAGGATATCTTCCCCCTGAGCTGTCCAATTTACCGAGCTTACTTATAGTGTATGTTTTCTTATTCTGTGTAGTAAGTCTGTGTGTAAGCACATTTAGTTTTCATTTTTTATTGGATGAAAAAAAACATTCTTATGAAGCTAATGACATTTTCCTTTTCTTCAAATGGGTGTTAATCTCTGCTATCTGTTCCTTTTCTGATGAGTATTTTTCTTTTCAAATATATGCTACAATTATGCTTTTCCATGGAAACATTTAACAAATGAACCAATAAGTAAAACGAAAATTAATGTTATTCATGCACCCCTAACATCTATCAACGGTATACTATTTTATAGGTTCACTGAAGTGCGCTTCAGGCTTCGGAACATACACTTCTTTCACTGATAGATTGTTAAATAAAGAGAAGCATTGATAGTGTATGATTCATGAGATATGCCAGTTGATACATAGAGGGAAGAGATTTTGGTGAACGAAAATATTAATGAAGTGGCAATAAGCCTATAAATGTATAGGTTGCTCAAGTAAAAGATAGAATGTTTGTCTTGTTTGATGCATTCCATGCCCCGGTAACAATGGGACTCCCTGGCCGCGGACGTGTCAACAGTTTTAATATTAGTTTTTAAATACATACTGTTTGGAAGAAATAGTTGTAAAGCTTTGGTTTGCCTTGTAGTGTCATTTGATGGTTTGATTCCCGATCAACTTTAGTTACATGTAAAAAAATAAGGATTGAGTGCTTCGCCAATGGTGTCATCTATCCTAGTTTTGATACTCCAGAGCTGGAAATTTTCTATTGTCAGTGTAGAACTTTTCAATATTTTTTCTTTGATGTCCACTGATTCTACATTGTTGAATGCTTTAATAAATATTACTCATTGTATAGTTATGTTTTTAAAATAGTTGTTCATTCTTAAATCTTCTTTTTGCAGTCAACTTGATAACAATAACTTTGGTGGAAATAGCATCCCAGATTCCTACCGCAACATGTCAAAATTGTTGAAATTGTAAGTGAACTTGGTGATCCCTTGTTCATAAGTTAGTTTTACATGTACAGGGTCGGGAGCTGAGGTGTTTTAGATCATTTATTTTAATTTTAAGACATGAAATACCAATTTCAGATGCAAATTTTTGTGATTGAATTTTTTTTATGTAGGACTAACAATTATGCAAAAAGAGGAAAATGTTGGTCATGGACTTTAAAATATAATCAAATGGCAAATATGTGTGTGGGTAGAACACCATAAATGAAAGTAAAATAATCTCACAGTTAGATTAGAAAGAGTTGTTTGACTCAAAAAGTATGACATGATCTCATCATATTTCCTTCTTCAAATATGTATTGTTATGTATTCAATTTCCAATCATGCTCTGTTAATATTCCATTTTCTGATATCCACATTGTTTTGGTAAAGTATTTTAGTTTGGTTTATGAGAAGTATCTCCTCGTGTCATGATTTTATGGCTGGAGGAGATAACTTATCTCCTGATATGAAGAGATACTTTATTTTCTTGGTTTATTTGGAGATATCATGTCACCACTCTGTGTTTCTTCCCCCTATGCTTATGATAACTTCTGGTCAAAAAAGAATTTTTTTAAATTTGGTTAGGAGAAGGGTTTATGTCAAGGTTGATGTATATCATATGTTATTGGATGCTTGGTTATATCAGGAGCCTTAGGAATTGCAATTTGACAGGACCAATTCCTGATCTAAGCACAATACCACACCTTGGTTATCTGTAAGTTCAGTTATCTCATTTTCATTTAACTCAGTTTATACAGTTAAATTATCGGATTTTATATCGAGGGAAGTGACTGTTACTGACTAAGTGAATTCCGATATATATGTATAAACGAAAGTCTAATGGAGTGTGTAAATGCTCCTACTGACTACTTTTTTGTGTAAATTCCAGTGACCTCAGTTCCAATCAGTTGAATGGATTGATTCCCCCTAACAAGCTTTCTGAAAACATCACAACCATGTAAGAATCTCTGTCATTTAGATAAATTGTTATCTATTGATTTTGCATCTAAATATTTGGATTTCATGTTATATTTTTCTGTGTTAAGTTATCAGGGTAAATCTATAGAATGTGATAATACTTTAAATTTTTGAACTCTGGGATATGTGCAGTGATTTATCAAACAACAAGCTTACTGGAACTATTCCACCCTACTTTTCTGGTCTTCAGCATCTTCAGAAACTGTAAGTTATCTTCTATGTTATACTTTCTTCAACATCAAACTATACTGGGTACTATAAAGCCAAACTAGACCTACTATAAATCACCCTATCCTTTTGTACATCATATATTGAATTTGTTAGTACAATTTATTTAATTTTTTATATTTCTTCTCTAATGACCCACCCAGTGGGATTAAGGCTCGACTGTTGTTATTGTTGTTGTATTTCTTCTCTAATGAGTTGTATTATAAAATAAACGGCTATTTACTACATATCATCCTCTGTGGCAGGTCACTTGCAAACAATTCATTGAATGGTAGTGTTCCTTCCACCATTTGGCAGAACAAGACATCAAATGGAACAGAAATATTTCTCGTGTAAGACCCGAAGTTATAAATACCATACTTTTGCTTACTTGGATGTATATATGGGGGCGTTGTATGTGTTTTATTTTTCTTAATAAAAGATAGGGGGCGAGGGTTCTGGTTAGCTGATAGTATGTGTGCACACATGCAGACATGTGCATATGTATTCTTTAAGGCATATTTTGGGTGTTTTTTATGCTAATATCATCTGATCTTGCAGGGAGTTTCAAAATAATAAACTTACAAGCATATCTGGCGATACTAATCTTCCTCCAAATGTCACTCTCGAGTACGGTTCTAAACTTACATGCTATTTGTACTGAAATCATGGTGGTGAAGGCTACAGATTTTCATCTATTTTATCTTGTTATAAGTTTAAAGCAAGAATATCATTTTGCTGAAGGTCTAGAATTGCTGAACATTGGATTTAGCACATAGTTCATTTTTAATTTTTGAAAATTACTGTGTTTCAGGCTTAATGGTAATCCTCTGTGCTCAAATGACACCCTAAGTCAGTTCTGTGTATCAGAAGCTGCTTCCGGTGACCCAAATGGCTTAATTCCAGCAAACCCCAATGCTTCCTGTCCTACTCAAGCATGCCCCCCTCCTTATGAATACTCTGTAGATTGTTTCTGTGCAGCACCATTGCTTGTTGGTTATCGGTTGAAAAGTCCTGGATTTTCAGATTTTCGCCCATACAAGGAGACATTTGAGGACTATCTGAGTTCTGGTCTTGATATATCTACTGATCAGCTTCAGTTTACTTTTAGATGGCAAGTAGGACCTCGACTGAGCATGGAGTTGAAGCTTTTTCCCGTATATGTTGTCAATAGTAGCACTCATATTTTTAATGACAGTGAGCTCCTGCGGATCACAAGCATGTTCACAGGATGGAAAATTCCGGACAGTGACTTGTTTGGGCCTTATGAACTACTTAACTTCACTCTGCTAGATCCTTACAAGGATGGTAAGTCTCAGACCCTTCTTATAATCTGCTAGAGTGCTTGGTGGAGTTTGGATTTGATGCATACTATTGACAATAAAATCATGGTCATGTTTCCCTTAGCTGGTTGAACATTACAGTCTCATACCTATACCAATGAGTTGATTAAGTAGTGTAAGGCTCCACTAGATCCCCAAGTATCGTATAAGGCCAAAGATCAAGGTTCGACCCCTGAAAGCAGCACTTGTTAGTATAGGCAGCCATGTATCCCAAAAGGGATTAGTTCCTTACCCGGAGGATGAGATGCTATAGCAAAATCAAAATAACTGTGCTGTGACAATTCACAGTGAATTGGTTGATCAAGATTCAATGCTCTGTTGAAGAGTACATTGTATGTGTTGAAGAAGTTAACTGTGGAACTTTGAACTTAGCTACTTCAAATTTGAAACTTCAATGTCACTAGAGCTCATCAATAAATAAGCTGCTTCACAATAATGTGCCATACCATATATTGTATATCATATTTGCCAACTGTTATATAATTTTTCTTACACTTCTCACTATTGTCGCAGTGATTTTCACCTCTTCAAAATCAGGGTCTGGGATAAGTAAGGGTGCACTGGCTGGCATAGTCTTAGGGGCAATTGCCTGTGCAGTGACATTATCTGCAATTGTTACTCTTCTCATATTAAGAGTAAAACTGAAAGATCATCGTGCAGTTTCCAAACGACGTCACTGTGAGTTCTTTATCATGAATCATCAAGTATATTGTTATTTTGCTTTCACTTGTCTCGAGTGCTCTACCCGGTCAAAATGAGAACGCTTTATGTTATTGCAAATGCTGTTTTTATTTTTGACTGAACCATATTTGAGATCTAATTATCTTTTATCGTCATTCAGAGTAGTCTTATTGTTGCCATAATACATTGAATTCTTGAAAGAATTATAAGATCCGTCTTAGGCCTCCTAATGAACTCCAATGTCGCATTGATTTATCGCCCCTTGCTTTTTTCCCTCCTTTTTCTGATATAAAGAGAATTTTTTTAAGAGACAAACGAGGGAAAATACAACTAGAGTCTAGGAGGAGGATAAGATATCCTTCAAAAGAATCAAAATAGAATTCTAGATACAACAAAGAATGTGAAAAACTTAATGCAGAAAGTCTCCCGTTTTTGCATATTAGAGTTCAGCAAGAGGAATTCTCTTTTGAACAGCTGTGCAGAACACCGAAGATTGCCCTTTCCCATAACAATATAGGGTCATAGACAAAATACAAGGCATATAAAAAAGATAAGGCTTTTTGTCCCTGAATTATCAGCTGTTGGATGAGTTGTTACATTGTCTCCAAACAAGGTTGAAAGACCATTTGGAGAATGAATTTCTTAATGCAGCATTAGAATGCCCATAATGTGAAATCTTAACAGTATTGTGACACTGTAGATGCTTATGTATGTGAGCAGCTACATCGTAACATATCTGATAAATTGTGGGGGTTGAAAGTTGTTATAGATCTTTATTTCCCCCCTTTATCATGACTTATATACCTGTGGCTAGTTCATATACTGGACATTTTATTACTAAGAAGGTGCAAGTGCGGTAGTGCTGCCTATGCATGTTTTTAATGTTCTCAAAATGAAGAAAGAAATTTAACTGCAATTCAGATATTCATCTAAAAGCTCTAGCTATAATTTACACTCCGTTAAATTACTCTCTCTTTTTCCTATGGTTTATCTAACGGAACTTCCACATTTTCAGCATGAAATTAAATCAAAATTTTATTTAACTTGAGATGTTGGAGAGTTAAAAAACTATCTGGTACTGTGAATTTGCTATAGTTATACAAACACATCTGAATGAGTTTATTTAAAAATTCTCATACATAGGCTTGTGTTTCTTCACAGCTTCTAAGACCATAATAAAAATTGATGGTGTAAGGTCCTTCACTTATGAAGAAGTGTCCTCTGCAACACACAATTTTAGCAACTCTGCTCAAGTTGGACAAGGGGGCTATGGGAAGGTTTATAAAGGCGTTCTACAAAACGGCACTGTTGTTGCCATAAAACGTGCACAGGAGGGATCACTGCAAGGTGAGAAGGAGTTTCTTACAGAAATATCATTACTATCAAGGTTACATCATCGCAACCTTGTCTCTCTGCTCGGATACTGTGACGAAGAAGGTGAACAGGTACTTTTTGTTTTGAAATTCAGAAAATTAACACCTGCTATATTTTACTTTAGTACATGCTATGATCATCTTGGATTTTATTTTCAGTTTTGGAACTTATATTTTACTGTCCACAATTGCCTCACCTGTTGACTTTAGAATTATATCATTCCTACTGGAATTAGTATGCTGATAAAAACTTATTTTGAACATATTTCATTAAAAAGAGGATGATGTAAATGCATATTAACGACTAAGGCGAATGAATTTGAATAAAAAAGAAGGAAGCCATACTCAATTACGAGACACTTCCAGCCGTCCAGGTATCTGAGTTTCTGTTCTCGAAGAATCATTCTTGAAAAGGGTTTATTTGATATTTAGATACTATTGCTTGGAAAGGAAGAAATCTCCATATGGTTTATGAATTGAATATACCTTCTTGCAATGTACATATCCCTCACATTCTACAATTATGAATCTGATTGCTCTCTTATATATATGAGAGCAAGAGAAAGAAAGAAGAAAGCAAAAAACAGAATGGAAGCAAAAACAGAATGGAAAAACAGAATTAACAGAATTAACTAACTACTAGAATTGGTTAGCTTGTGCTCTAAGAAACCACACTGAGGCTGCAATTGAGGCTGCTGGACCATGATGACTTGGGCTTGAGGCTGCTGTAATTGAGGCTGCAATTGAGGCTGCATTTGAGGCTGCTGTAATTTGGATTTGCTAGGCTGCATATTATTTAATACCCCCCCACAAGCTGGAGAGAATATGTTGAATACTCCAAGCTTGGCGAGAAGGTGATGGAATGGAGAAGGATCAAGAGGCTTTGTTAAAATATCAGCGGTTTGTTCAGTGGTAGAGATTGGAAGAAGATGAAATAAGTTGGCTTGTAGTCTTTCCCTCACGACATGGCAGTCTATGTCTATGTGTTTTGTGCGTTCATGGAAAACTGAGTTGGCTGCAATGTATCTAGCAGAGTCATTGTCACAGTACAGCAAAGCTGGTTTGATGAAGGGAACCTGGAAGTTGCAGAGAAGGTAAGTGAGCCATTGAATCTCACAAGAAGATGATGCAAGTGCCCTATATTCTGCTTCAGAGGAGGAACGTGCCACTGTGTTCTGCTTCTTTGATTTCCACGACACCAATGAGTCTCCTAGGAAAACACAACATCCGCTAATAGACTTCCTTGAATCCATACATGATGCCCAATCTGAGTCACTGAAAGCTTTGAGTTGTAAACTGGATGAGTTAGGATAAAGCAACCCTTGTCCTGGATTAGCTTTGACATACCTGAGAACCCTAGTTAAGGCTTTAAAATGAATAACAGTTGGTTGAGCCATGAATTGGCTCAATTGTTGGATAGCAAAACTTATATCAGATCTAGTGTTAGTGAGATATAGTAACCTGCCTACTAATCTTCTGTATGATGCAGGATTGTTATAAGGCAAACTGTCATCATTGTGTAACTTAGTAGTTTTAACTATTGGAGTAGGTGCAGGTTTAGAAGCTAGGAACCCTGTGTCATATAGAATATCTAGGGCATATTTTCTTTGTGAAATAGTTATTCCCTTCTTAGTTCTGGCAACCTCTATGCCTAAGAAGTATTTGAGAGTGCCAAGGTCTTTGATCTTAAATTGTTGATCTAAGGTATGCTTGACATGTTGGATTTTGAGGCTATCATTACCAGCTAGAACCAAGTCATCCACATAGATGAGCAGGGCTGTAAAGTGTGATCCTTGTTTCTTAGTGAACAAGGAATGATCATGGTGAGATTGGAGATAGCCTAAGGATGTGAGAGACTTAGTGAGTTTAGTGAACCATTGCCTACCGGATTGCTTAAGGCCATAAAGAGATTTGCGTAGTTTGCAGACCATATTTGGTTTGGTGCAAATCACTCCTTGGGGTATGGTCATGTAAACTTCTTCATTGAGTTCCCCATGGAGGAAAGCATTGTTCACATCAAGTTGATGTATGAACCAATTTTGGGAAGAAGCTATGGCAAGGAGTAACCTCACTGTTGTGAGTTTCACAACAGGAGCAAAAGTGTCAAAGAAATCCACCCCCTCTGTTTGGTTGAAGCCTTTTGCTACTAACCTGGCCTTGTATCGTTCTATGGAACCATCTGACTTGTGTTTCACTTTGTAAACCCATTTACATCCTATGGCTTGTTTGTTGGGAGGTAAGGTAACAACAGTCCAGGTTTTATTCAGCTCGAGGGCATTAAGTTCATTTTGCATTGCCTCAATCCAATGGCTAGATTTGATTGCTTGGTTGTAATGTTTAGGTTCTATGGTGGTGGTGATGGATATTAAGTGGCTAAGGTGGTCACTGGATAAGGACTGGTATGAGAGAACAGAGGAAATTGGGTATTTGATCCTATTGTCCTTTGTATTTATCATATTGCAGTAGAAGTCTTGCAAATAGTTGGGTGGATATCTAATGCGTTCTGATTTTCTCTGTTCCTGAGTGTGGTAAGGGTCTATGGTTTGGTCATTAGTAGGATGTTCTAGAGGTGCATCATCAATATTTGTCTCATATGTGTTATGTCTAACATTGTCAGTAGGATTAATAGTAGGTTGGGGAATAAGGTCAAGGAAGCTTAACTCATTCTCAGTACCCTCATTGTCTTTATTTGTTACAGAGTCATAGGGCTTATTAGTTTTGTAAGGGAATAGTTTTTCATAAAAGACAACATTCCTGGAAAGGAAAATTTCCCTGTTGTGTAAGTCAAACAACAGATACCCCTTTGTACCAGTTTTGTGGCCAAGGAATATGCACTTTCTGGCACGAGGGTCTAGCTTGGTCCTGTGGTTAATAAGGGTGGAAGCATAACATTGGCAACCAAAAACTCTAGTCTCAAGTAGGTCAGGTCTCTTTTGGTGAAGGCACTCATAGGGTGTCCTTTCTTGTAGCACATGAGTAGGTAACCTATTTATGAGATAAGTAGCATGTTGGACAGCATAAGACCAGAAAATCCTAGGTAGGTGTGAATGAAAAAGCAAGGTCCTAGTCACATTAAGAAGGTGCCTATGTTTTCTTTCCACAACAGAGTTTTGTTGTGGAGTTTCTACACATGAGGTTTGGTGTAATATGCCAAAATCTTTAAAGAATTGAGGCATATTGAACTCAGAACCATTGTCAGTCCTGAGTGCTTTCACTTTCTTGCCAAATTGAGTTTGGACCATTGTCACAAACTCTTGAACTAATTTTCTGGCTTCTGCTTTGGTCCTCATTAGGAAGAGCCAAGTGTGTCTAGAGTAATCCTCAACAACAGTGAGGAAATACTTATGTCCACATATGGATGGGATAGCCAAGGGCCCCCATATGTCCATATGGACTAAGTCAAAAGTGTTGAGGCTTTTATGCATGCTGTCTTGGAAAGCTAATCTAGGCTATTTACCAAAATGACAGAAATCACAGGCTATGGCAGGTTTAAAATGAACAAAAGAGTATTGCTTGCATATAGAATTTAAAACATTAGTAGAGGGGTGGCCCAATCTATAATGCCATAGGTCAAATTCAGAATTGGTATGAAAAGCACTTACATTATGTTCTATGTTAGCAGCATTATTAAAACTCCTTCTAAGGACATATAGGCCATTTCTAACTTCAGCATGTCCAATCATCTTCCAAGTAGTCATATCCTGGATAGAGCATTTCAAGCCATCAAAAGTTAGAGCATAATGCATTGAACTAGCTATTTTATGGACAAATATGAAATTAAATAAGGATTCTGAGATACTTACAGAACCAGACAGCCTTGCCAATGTGGTTGATCCATTTGGCATATTTATAATAATAGGTTTGATTGAATGATAAATGTTAAATTTNTAAGTCAGGGCACACATGGTCTGTGGCCCCTGTGTCAAGTATCCATAAGGAAGAGTTACCTGTGGCATCATGACTCTTAGAGATGTCCTGAGGATCAGGTGCTGGCATTGGGTGCATACTCAATTGATTTATGTTGTGATCATCCTTGGTTGGTCCTATATTGTGCAGCAATGATGATAATTGAGCATATTCTCTAGCACCAAATCTAAACTCTGTTGTATTGCCTTCTACCATTTGTTGTTCCATAGGTTCTTTATTGTCAATTTGAGTTGTGTCATTGATGGCCATATTTGTTTGTCTTGGATTTCCTTGTTGGTAATTCGGGGGAAAACCATGCTTAAAATAGCACGTTTCTATTGTGTGCCTTTCCTTGCCACAATATGTGCAGAATTTGACTGCATTAGTTCTGCCTGGATTGAAGCTTCTTGTGTTGCTTCTGCCCCTACCTTGTGTGGTTCCTCCTCTGGTAGTATAGCTAGTTCTTGGTTTCCAATTCTGTCTCTGATCATCCTGGTTGGTTTGTTGCCTATTGTTAGCCGAATTGTAGAGAACCTTGGAACTTTGTGGATTTTCACCAACCAGTTGTCCTTCTTGCTGTATGAGTAGTGAGAATGCTTTGTTCATGGTGGGAAAAGGTTCCATCATCAAGATTTGGGACCTTGTAGTGTTGAATTCTTCATTTACTCCTTTGAGGAAGCAAATCACATACTCAGTTTCACGATATTCCCTATTTTTGTTAGCTGATTCACATCTGCATCTGATTTCACAAACACATGCTGGAAGTGGCCTTATGGATTCAAGCTCATCCCATAATATTTTTAAGTCTGTAAAGTAGCTAGAGATGCTTCTATCCCCTTGCTTGATTGAGTGGAGATCTTGGAGCAAGTTTGAAAATCTGAAGTAATCTCCTTTAGAGAATCTTTCTCTTAGGTCTTGCCATAGCTCTCTTGCACCATCAATGTACACTAT
>NC_032024.1:6643646-6649443 GCF_001865875.1 Lupinus angustifolius
TAGAGAGCAATGCTCTCTTCATTGATCTGCTCCAAGATTGATAGTTCCTGCCATCAAGTGGAGGGGAAACTAGGATTGCCCCTGGACTCTCTCCAGGGTGTAGGTAGTAGGGACTTTGGATGTCATAGCCATTGTTCTGTATGGCTTGCTGGTCCCTTTCTTGTTCAACACTCTCTGCCATTTGTTAGTGAGCAGGGTCTTCAAGAGTTTTGGAAGAAAAATTTGCAGAAGGAGAATGGAAGCTTGGAAGAATGATTGATTATAAGAATGCGCAGCATAGGTAAACCAGAACCTTCAAAAAGAAGGCTCTGATACCATATTGCTTGGAAAGGAAGAAATCTCCATATGGTTTATGAATTGAATATACCTTCTTGCAATGTACATATCCCTCACATTCTACAATTATGAATCTGATTGCTCTCTTATATATATGAGAGCAAGAGAAAGAAAGAAGAAAGCAAAAAACAGAATGGAAGCAAAAACAGAATGGAAAAACAGAATTAACAGAATTAACTAACTACTAGAATTGGTTAGCTTGTGCTCTAAGAAACCACACTGAGGCTGCAATTGAGGCTGCTGGACCATGATGACTTGGGCTTGAGGCTGCTGTAATTGAGGCTGCAATTGAGGCTGCATTTGAGGCTGCTGTAATTTGGATTTGCTAGGCTGCATATTATTTAATAGATACATCATAAGCTTAGGGAGGGTGGGCAGTCCAAGCCCTTAGTTTTTTTCTTGTTTTTCTTTTAAATATTTTGGTCCCATGAACTCCATTCTTCCATGTTTATTTTTCGTTTTACACATTTTTTCGGATACCTACATCCATTATGTGGCATAAGGGTTACATCCCGTATAAATTTTAATAGTATACCACTTCTACGAATAGCTCTTAATGATGCATCTCTTCCGAGACCGGGACCTTTTATCATGACTTCCGCCTGTTGCATGCCTTGATCCGCTACTGTTAGAATAAATCTTTCTATTTCTTCATATGGATTGTTGATTTCTCTTGCAGATGCTGGTTTATGAATTTATGCCAAATGGGACGCTAAGGGATCACCTTTCAGGTACATCTTATGCTCTTATTATCCAGTTTTCTGTATTGTATATGAGCTTGTTGGTTTCCATTTCATTTTACCAATAATTTTGTAACAATATATGCTGTGTACGTTTATTCTCAGACAAAAAAAAAAGAAACAATGCTGTGTTAGTCAATTTTTCCTTGCTCTACCCGATTTCAATATGAAGTGATTTCATGCTTTGTGGCTTTGTCACAGGTTCTACATTGTTTCTTTTTGTTTTGTTTGTGAGGATGCCTTAGTCTACACTTTCTATTTTATCTCTAATTTTGAGTACATGACTTTATAATGCATGGCTTTCTATGTTATCTCTCTTAAATGTGTACTTGATCTTTGGAACAGCTAAATCAAAAGAACCTCCGAATTTTGCCATCAGAATGAAGATAGCACTAGGGTCAGCTAAAGGTCTTGCGTATCTACACACTGAAGCTGATCCTCCAATATTTCACCGAGATGTCAAGGCCAGCAATATATTACTGGACTCTAATTTCACTGCAAAAGTGGCTGATTTCGGACTTTCAAGGCTTGCCCCAGTACCAGACCTCGAAGGAGTTGTTCCTGGTCATGTATCAACGGTGGTAAAGGGGACCCCGGTAAGGATTGTCTTTGGATTTGGTTTAGTAAATTCTGCATGTTTTATTGTGTTGAAGGTTGATTCTATTTATTTCATGAATTTATATCTCTATTGTTTTTACAACTGTTTTAATTATGCAGGGTTACCTTGATCCGGAGTACTTCTTAACTCACAAGTTGACCGACAAGAGTGATGTTTATAGTCTCGGTGTTGTATTTCTAGAACTTGTGACCGGGATGCATCCAATCTCACATGGCAAAAACATTGTTAGAGAGGTAATGTCTTCCTACCATTATTTCCTTCCCAGCTATAATGTCCAACCAATTTTTCTTTTAATCTGATGTTTTGGTCTAGACAGCACTGACTAAGTATTCGGCATTAAGTTGAATTAAATTAATTAATTTCCAAATGATTTGTATCCTTTGTCATGTAACATTCCTTGATCATTTCCTCTCATGATTTGAGCATAATCTAGTCCTTGATACTGATTCTTCTCTAACCCTTTTTCCAGGTTAATGTTGCATACCAATCTGGTGAGATATTTTCTGTTATCGACGAACGGATAGGGTCTTATCCCTCTGAGCATTTAGAGAAATTTTTAACTTTGGCCCTCAAGTGCTGCGAAGACGACCCGGAATCACGGCCTAGAATGACAGAAGTGGTTAGAGAGCTTGAAAACATATGGTCCATGATGCCTGAATCAGATACCAAGAAAACTGAATCTGTAACTAGTGATTCCGGAAAATTATTCAGCACAACATCTTCATCTTCTACTACAAAAACTCCTTTTATATCCGGAGATGTATCAGGCAGTGACCTTGTTAGTGGAGTAATACCAAGCATCAAGCCAAGATAGAAGTTGAAAATGATTAGCTTTGGTATTTATGATCAATCTAATGTGAGGAATATGAAACTATATGTCACTATATTTCATCTTCACCATGTATACATTCTTTTAGTATAATATATGATGATTTGGGAGAAATAGTAAAGTAGGTGTAAAAAGGGGTGTGTATAAAAAGAGTGAGATAAAGATTTTGACAATAATGTATTGGTATTGTACTGTATTCAATCTATTTATATACTAAGATAGTGAATTTTGTTTTAGGTAGGTTATTCAGATATTTGAGGTAGAGCAACTTCTGAGATTAAAAAGCTAAGACATTCTTCAACCAATTTTTATTAATTTAGTTTATATTGTTATTATAGTTAATGTTTTGTAAAAAAAATCAACACTACAGGCAAAAGTGATTTCCTAATTATGGTGTCCAATTTTTTCTTCCAAAATTATCATTGTTAATTACACAATTAAATATATAATTATGATTACAAATTGCTGATAACACTAGTGTTAGACGTAGAATGTGTTTTTCCAGCACTATTAATTACAAAGGTAGAAGAACAAGTTTTGAACTTTTTCAGAATCCCAAGTTAAGTTTTAGATGGAAATGAAATACTTAAAATTATGAAATACACTTTTAAATCATCCTCATCCATTTGTTTCATGATAAAATTCAACTACAATCTTATAAGATATGTAATAAATAACTGAGATACCTATATAGAATAAGAGTTTAAAATCTGTGCACTGACAATATTTTATTATCATTTATTTGTATTATTTTTGAAAGTGTCAACACTTCATTATCATTTATTTGTATTATTTTTTAAAGTGTTTTTACACTGTCAATGGGTTTAATTGAACATCATTGATGTCAAGTTGTTAATACAAATATTTACTATCCATGACTTATTATCATGGGTGACTAAGTGTTAGGGTGTGACCCTCGTAAAGAATAATATTAGAATTCTAAGAAGCTAAAGTATGGAAATAAAGAGGCAACAATTTTATTCATGCCTTTGAATGAGGATCTACATTGCTTAAATAGCAGTCTAAACAGGGGAGGATCTTCACTAGGACAGGTGGGGGCAGTTGCCCCCCCCTCAAATATTTTAAAAAAATATTATAGAGATATTATTTTTGGTATATTTTGAAATTTAACAACAAAACTTAAGGATAAGAATGTAATATTTATGTATTATTAATGTAAAAATTTATACACATTCACTACATCATCCATCGTTCATTTAGATTAATTTTTTTAAGGAATTAATAAAGATTGAATATGAATGGTAGGTAATGAAGTGAAAAAATACAAAATTCATACATTGTTAGTGCATATATTCTTCTCTCAGAATAATACTTCTACATGACTTATTGGACAAGAAAAAATTCAATATCCTCTTCAAAACTCTCACCCTTTATGAAGTTTCACTCTATTTAGTATCACATGACATATTCTCCTCCCCTAATATTGCTTTAGATAATTCTTCAACTCAAACTCATTTATTTTTTCATCTTAAAAATGTCATATTTGCTCTTTATAAATCAGTTTTCTTCGATTGCTTTTTTCATTGCACATTATCATATGTCTATGAAGTCATGACATGATTACTTATGATTTGTTTGTTTTTTGCATCAAATTTTATTCATGGACGTCGTTATTCTTTGTTAGTGAACTATTTTTTTATTAATTAATTTTAGTTGGGTTATTTCATTGCTATGTATGATATTCTTAATTTCGTTATTTCTATCTTTATATATTTTTCTCTTAAAAAAATATTTGTACCAATCTCAAGCATACATTATTTTGATTCTCTATTTGAAAGGATTGAAAAACTAACTTTATGCTTGATTCTTCTGAGCTTAAAATACATATAATGTTTATAAGAGATAATGAACTTATTTGTGCTTAGGAATATTTGAAATTTCTTCATAGATTTGTTATGTTATATTTTTATCATATTTCTTGGGAATTTAAACATGAAAGAATAACTCATCTTTACATTAAAAAATTATATATATTCTAATGATTTCATATATTATTTATGTATAAATCATAATGCTGCCCCCTCTAAAATTATGGTCAAGATCCGCCACTGAGTCTAAATTAATCAATCTATGGATTGATAATCTAATCTAAATCTAAATTATCAACCTATGAATTTGTAATTCTAATCTTAATCTATTTATTTGAAAAGTAACGCTAAAAGGTAAATATAATCTTTTCTTAATCTATTTATTTGAAAAGTAAATTTAAAATATAAATATAATATTCTTCTAGTTACCTAAGATGTTCTTTAAATTTAGGAAAAAGTTTTATATTTCTTTTGGGTCTGATAATAATATCTTCCTTAGTAAGTATAGGTCCAGACGGCCCAACACTAAGTGCCAAACCTCGTGGTCTAAAATCCCAACATTGTTTAACATCTTCTCAATATTACACTTTCTATTTAAGGAATCTCACGTAGTTTTGTCTTCATAACTACCGACAAATTCAGTATATAAAAATCTATATGATCATTTGAACCATACAAAATTCCCTAGAGAACAACGTTAAAGGTGAGATCCGGAGGTTGTGTTAGGTGAGAGGGATTTGAAGAAAATATGTTAGCTTTTTAAAAGGCTAACTATAATGTTATATTAAGTTTTTAGTCTCCTTCTGAAACATGGCATGTGTTGGGTGATTCTAGATTTAGAATGTATCTCATTAAGAAGAGATCCATGACTAACCCAAGAGGTTAGCGAATCATTTTTTTTGAGTGTATGGTTTTTTTCCCAACAATATTGTTCATAAAAATTGAATATTTAACATTTGATTTAGTACTTTAGGATTCAATGAGATCTTGTATCACTAAATCTTTGGGATATGCTTTAAAGATTATTAAGGGCGTTAAATTTAATTTAGTTTACTTTTGGGGAAACCCAAAATTCCATAGTTAATTTGAATGACTATACTAATTTGAACTAAATAGGTTTGACCCATTTCCATTTGTGAAGGGGTGTTTGACTTTGTTGTCCCTTAGCTTAAAGGTGGTGATTGTAGAAACAAAGAGTTGTATACTTGTTGAGATGATCAAGTTTCAATTTGCAATTGTGTTAAGAAAGGGTAAAATAATTGTTTAGGATTTAGTTTCATGTATTTGCACTTCTTAATTATGTAATAATTTAATTATAATTAGTGGTTAATGTGAATAATGCTTTAATGTAATTTTTGTGTGTGTAGGATTAAGTATTAGGAAAATAATAAAGGTTAATTTGTTATACATTGAAGTTGAATTTCTCTTCCTTAACATGGGAGAA
>NC_032024.1:6649543-6655905 GCF_001865875.1 Lupinus angustifolius
ATATATATATATATATATAATTATTATTGAATGGTGAAAGGTTTTGACGAAATGATGGGAAGTGATGAAAATGAAGAAGAAAGCATCGAAGATGAATATGATTTTCATGAAATTTATTTTTCCTCCTTAAGTGTAAGTGATGTGAAGAGGTTAAGGTTTGTATCCAATGATGTCATGTGAGTTTTATAGGACATGCAAAGAAACATGGGTTCGGTATAAGGAAAATTCAAATTCACTACTCAAACAAAGATGAACTGTTATGACAGTCATTTATTTGTGTTAAAAATTCTAGCACATGGAGAATCATACATAGTTTACAAAAAAATTGGATAAAAGAAGTAAATGAAACTATCAAAACATTAATAAAGAGTGTAATATATTATTAGTATAAAGATTAATACACGTTCAATACATTACCTACTATTTATTTATAGTATTTTTATGTAAGATATAATGATGATTAAATATTAATGATCAATAATATAGTGACAGTATAAAAAATTATTACATCAAAACATATTTTTCTCATTAATAGTATAATAAGGGTTCATCATGAAGACAAGGAGAATGGGATGATGGTATGTTAGTTACTTTATAACTTTAATGAACATGAAAAAACTATGTCATCAACGACCCTTTTCAATAAATTATGGGTAAAAAGATACATATTTATTATAGTTTTTTTAGCAATAGTCAAACAATTATATTTGACGGAATATTATAATTACAAATTGGTTGGTGAGGTTAAAACTAGAACGTTGCCTTTAAATAGGATAATTAGATATGTCGACATAGGTTAGATGAATAGTAAGCCGAATGTAAAAGTATATAAATATATTTGTCTCTAAATATAACATGTTGTATATGCCTTTATAAATGATGTGAATGTGCTACCGTAAAATGTCGTGGATAGAACTTCAAAATGTATGGATCGCTGACTAGTTTTTGGAAAATTATTATATGTATCTTCTAAAAGACTAGGTGAATGATATAAAATAAATGAAACGTTCTGACAATTTTGTAAGAGTATTATTAATAGTAAATAAAGAGAAGGTTTTGTCAACAATAATAAAAGAAGAGTTTTTGAGGGGTGAGCAGTAGGGGTGGCAATATCGGCTTGGCGCGACGGATCAGCTCGTTCGGATAGCTATTTTTAGCAGGTCGGGCTGAGGATTTTAGCCCAAAAACCTATATTCAGCCCGTTTTAGTAGTCCATTTTTTAGATGGGCCAAGACGGGCTGGCTCGACGGGCCATTGTTAAAAAATAAAAAAACTAAAGTGTGTGACATTGTGCTGTGCGTGTGGCGTGGCAACTGACAGACTCTCTTAGTTTAAGACTATGTTGGTTTCTTCTTTAAAATTTACAAGTTTTAAGCTAAGATGTTATATTGTTATTGTAATATTGTAGACTTATGTTTGTGATTTTTTGTTTTAAAAGACAATTATCAAGTTTGTTGATTATTTTTTGTCTAAAAGTTTTAATTATGTACATTTTAGAGGGGGGACGGGCCAGCCCATCAGCCTGCCAGTCCTGCAAAATATAAACAGACTGACATTTTGAACCCTTTTAACAATATGGCCGGACCGAGCCAGCCCTTATTTTGGCGGACTGGGCCGGGCCGGCCAACATTGCCACCCCTGGTGAGCGGTAATAAATAAAGAAAACGTGTGTAGAGGAGTAATAAATATAATAAATAAACGAAAGGCCATGATCGTTTTTAGGAGTATTAATAATAAATAAACATAAGATTTTGTCAGCAGTAATAAAGGAAGGGTTTTGTCAATAATAATAAAGTAATGATTTTTGAAGATTGAGTGATAATTAATAAACAAAACATTTGTTTAAGAGTATTAATATTGATAAATCAACGAGAGGTTATGAGTGGGAAATATTGAGTTGAGGAGATGAAAGTGAAGGAACATTCTTTTGTTAATTGATTTTGGAAGATTGGGACCTGTCATTTTTTAATTAATATGAGTTGCACATAAATTTTGTCTACATAAACTCACCTGATTTTGGTGAAGAAACCAGTGCTTTGGATTCACTCATCTCACTCTTTCTTCTTTTCATCTCATCAAAATATAAATACAGATTTGTCTTAGTCTCATGAAGTCAGGTTTATTTGGAAAACATCACATATACATAGCATGTACCAAATTGTGGTTATTATTGGTCAAAAGATTATAACTTCATAAGTTTCCGGGTATATTTATTTTATTCTGAACATTCCATTACTATATATAGAAATTTATTTTTATTTTAAATATTTTAACTATTAATAAAATGAGGTAACAATAAATGTTTATTTTTTGCATATAAATTTATTGCACATAATTATTGTCTTCCAATTTTTAGGGATTTACTAAGTTAAGCAGAGTTGACAATTTCAAGATGAATTCAGAGAACAAAATTGTGCCAGATGGGGTTAATACCAAGGTTTTGTCTCTATTCTACTACACTTTTCAAGATGATATAAGCATGTTTTCAAAAAGAATTCGCTGGTCCTTGGTTTCTTAAATAGATTTGTGTTATGAAATCTAACACTTATTCCTTATAAGTAAAAAAAATTCTTGAATATAAACAAATTTAATCATTTTTATATATTTTTTAGTAAGTACTTTTAATTGAAATATTTTCTCATATATCACATATTGAATAATAGTTGTAATTATTTATATATATTTTTATTAAAACAAAGCAATTAATTGATTTCCTTAATCGGTGAATTGAGTGTTTGTTTATTGAGGACATTTACAGGTTCTTGGGGAAATGGACAGCCTGGAAGAGCTTTCTTGCCAGCTACTGCTTCAAGCCATTTGGCAGTGGAAACTAGGAAGTTCATTGAATACTCTCGGAACAATTGTTGTAAATTGTATTTCAATCTGCATTGATCTTTAAATTATGTAGTCTTGGCAAATGCCTATGGGCATGAAAGATACACATTTGATGCATGATGGAATGGAAGACCCATGAAAAAAATATAATAGAGAAAATAACATCGAAAATTTAATATAGTTCAGCAATTTGCCTACGTCCATAGCTGAAGAGCAAGTATTATTTCACTATGATAAAAGAGAACAATAAGTGTTTCACTCACTTCCCAAAATACAAGTACACCCAATTTCACTCTCACTCAAGTATTTCTCACACAACTAGAACAAGAAGAGAGAGCACTAAGCTAATTATTTGGTGTGTTTTACAATGTCATGGATCACTCATATTTATAGCCAAAGCTCTTGAAGATTATGTGGCCAAAGGAAAAGAACATTAATATTATTTTAACCATATCCGCTTCTTTTTACTTGGCTGGAAATTCTCCATTTCTTGAAGATGATCTTTAGCCACTTCTTTTTTGCTTGGCTCAAGAAAGTCTTTTCACCATCTTTCTCTTTTAGCCAATATTCAA
Organism: Lupinus angustifolius; assembly: GCF_001865875.1. Taxonomy (NCBI): domain Eukaryota; kingdom Viridiplantae; phylum Streptophyta; class Magnoliopsida; order Fabales; family Fabaceae; genus Lupinus; species Lupinus angustifolius. Next base: position 6,652,951 of record NC_032024.1, read on the forward strand.
TAAATCTCCACCTTAGCTAAAAGACTACCATAGTTATTCTCTTGCTACTATTATTCATGTTCACTAGAGATTCTGAACATTAATCAAGTCTATACAATGTCTAAACTTGGTAGTTGGAACTGGCTTCGTCATCATGTCTGCCGGATTATTTGCAGTGAGTATTTTCTCCACTCTAACAACTCTTCTCTCCACTATGTCTATGATAAAGTGCATTTGAACATCAAAATGCTTAGTTCTTTCATGATACATTGAATTCTTTGTCAGATGTATAACACTTTGACTATCACAATAGATGGTGTTTCTTTAAGTTGTATACCCAACTCTTCAATTAGACTTTTCTCCCAAATGACTTCCTTTACAGCTTCTGTTACTGCGATGTAGTCTGCCTCAGTTGTAGACAAAGCAACAATTGATTGTAGTGTTGCTTTCCAACTAATAGTACAACCACACAGTGTAAAGACATATCCGGTGAGCGATCTTCGCTTATCTAGATCTCCAGCATATAATCCGAGTCAACATATCCAGTGATCTTGTTTCCAACATCTTTGACTTTACCATATGAAAACCCTATATTTGTGGTACCTTTTAGGTAGCGCATAATCTACTTCACAACCTTCTAGTGAACTTTACCAAGATTTGTCATATATCTGCTTACCATACTTACTGCATGAGCAATATTTGGTCTAGTGCATACCATGACATACATGAGATTACTAACCGCACTAGCATAAGGTAGACTTGACATCTCCTCTTTTTCATTCTCAGTTTGTGGACACAAGACCATTGAAAGTTTGAAATGATTCGTCAATGGAGTAGTGACCCGTTAGCATTTGGCATGCCAAAGTGTTCCAACACTTTCTCAATGTACATCTTCTGTGACAGAAAGAGTGTCCCTCCTTTTCTATCCCTCTGAATCTTCTTTCCAGCTCCTAAGTCCTTCATTTCAAACTCTGAGCTCAATTGAGCTTTCAAGTTTCTAATTTCTGACATGTTGTTACATGCGATCAACATGTCATCACCATATAAAAGCAAATATATGAATGACTTATTTGCAAGCTTCTTGTAGTTGACGCAACTATCATGTTCACTTCTGGAATATCCATTTTCAAGCACGAAGGTGTGAAATCGTCGATACCAATATCTGGAAGATTGTTTTAGGCCATATAAATATTTCTTCAACAAACAAACATGATCTTTCATCCAACTCACAATGTCATAATGTTGTTTTAACATCTAGTTGCTCAAGTTCTAGATCAAATTGAGCTACAATTGCAAGTAGGATGCAAATAGAGCTATGTTTTACCACATGAGAGAAAACTCCATTGAAATCAATGTCTTCTCTTTGTGTAAAACCTTTGGCCACTAATCGAGCCTTGAATCTTGCATCTTCAACCCCAGGGATTCCTTCCTTCTTCTTCAAGACCCATTTGCATCCAACAATCTTTTGAGCATTCGGTCGCTTCACAAGAACCCAAGTATGATTCTTATGAAGTGACTCAATTTCCTATGTCGTGGCAGAAATCCTTTTGAAAGCTTTTTTGTTGTTGATAGCTACTTCATATGACTATGGTTCATAGTTACTGATATCATCAACAATATTTATAGCGTATGACACTAGATCAGCATAACCATACTTTTATGGAGGTTTTATATGTCTCCTTTGTCTGTCTCTAGCCAACTGATAATGTTGTATTTGGGAGATACAATATCAGTACATGCATCATGGACTTCTTCTTCTTCTTGATTAAGTGTTTTTTCTTTTGTTGGCTCCACCTCAAACTCCACATTCTCCAAGATATTAGCATCTTCATTTTACTTGATGACTCTGTATGAGGCTTTAGCATTTCAGCTTCATTAAGAGTAACATCTCTACTAATAATGCACTTTTTTTTCTTTGACCACCATAACTTATATCCTTTCACACTATCAAGATATCCAAGAAAAATGCATTTCAATGCTCTTGTATCTAAGTTTTCCTTCTTTGTTATGAGCATATGTAGGACAACCAAATATCCTCAAATTTTCATAATTTGCCGGAATACCCGACCACATCTCTTCTGGAGTTTTAAAACCAATGGTCGTGCTATGCTGACAGCTTCCGCACAAAATTCTTTTGGCAATCCAGCATCTGACAACATACATCTTGTCCTTTCAAGTAAGGTTTTGTTCATTCGTTCTGCAAGTCCATTTTGCTGTGGAGTGTGCCTCACGGTATAATGTCTGACAATATCATGATCATTGTAAAAATTTCTGAATTCTCTGCTGCAGAATTCTAGACCATTGTCAGTTCTCAGTCTCTTGATCTTTCTTCTGGTTTGCTTTTCGATCAAAGTTTTCCACTGTTTGAACATGACAAACGCTTCACTTTTGTGTTTCAAAATGAGGATCCACACATTCCTTGAATAGTCATCAATGAATGTTAACATGTATCTGCTACCACCATGAGAAGGTAGTTGGGAAGGACCCCACAAGTCAGAATGTACATAATCCAGCGTACCTCTTGTTCGATGAACTCCAGCATTGAATTTTATCCGACATTATTTTCCGAAAACACAGTGTTTACAAAAGTCAACCTTCCCAACTTGTTGACCGCATAGTAATCTTTGTTTGACCAACTCGGCTAGACCTCTTTCACTAACATGACTCATTCTTAGATGTCATAGTTTGGTGACATCAGAATCAGATGTTGAGGAGACAACAGCAAGACCCGTGATTGTTTCCTTGTAACATATAGAGACTATTCTCTTTCTTTCCTTTCATTACAACCATAATGCATTTAGATATTCTTATAGCTCCACCTTCACCTTTATAGCTATAACCTTTTTAATCTAGTGTTTACAAGGAAATCAGATTTTTCTTCAATTCTGGAACATGCCTTACATCTGTAACGTCCTTACAATTCCGTCGAACATCTTGATTCTAATTGTGTCGATGCCAATGACCTTGCAGGGAGCA
>NC_032024.1:6656005-6676647 GCF_001865875.1 Lupinus angustifolius
TCATTCATCTTTTGAGTCGTGCTCTGAGACTATTAGTACATCTGTACTATCATAGCCATTTGCTACAGCTGCATTTTCATATTCATAATCTTTTCCTTGCATTTGTGCTCTAGACAATTCTTTTTTATATGTCCCTCCTTGTGATAGTGAAAACATTTATACTTTCTAGGTTTTGCTTTAGACTTGAACCTAGATTTTCATCTTTCACCAAATTGATTTCGCCTCTCTGTTCTTCATCTGGAAAAAAAACTATCACATGGCCTTCAGTTCTCGAATCTAAACTCTTTTCTAGTTCTTTCGAGTGCAACGCCGCCTTTACTTCGTCTAAGGTCAGATCTTCTCGACCATACATCATGGTGTCGATGAAGTGCTCGTAAGAACTTGGAAGGGAACATAATAGAAGAATTTCTTGGTCTTCATCTTCAATTTAACATCAATATTCTTTAGATCAAGAATAATTTTGTTAAATTCATCGAGATGATCTTTTATGGGTTTTCCTTCCTGCATTTCAAGAGTATATATTCTTTTATTCAAATACAGCCTGTTAGTGAGTGACTGCTTTCCAGCTTCAATCATAATGAAGCAGTTGTAGTTTCATCTGACACTTCTCGTAGGACTTCATCTCTCAAGCACAACAAAATGCACTATGTGCTTTTTCCAAGTTTTCATCTTTCTCGTCCTCGGTCAGACTCTGTGGTAACTTGTTTCTACCTTCCAAGGCTTTTCCCAAGCCTTGATGAACTAGTAGAGCCTTCATCTTCAATCGCCATAGGTTGAAATCATTTTCTCCATTAAATTTCTCCAAATCAAATTTAGCACTCGCCATGATAACCGTATACCAGAACAGTATCGTATATACACTAAGAAAGTTCCCAGATGTGAGTCTTAACAGATAAGCTTAAATATCAGGTCTTTCCTAAGACAGAACATTCCTAGACATGCACTTTCACACTATTATACCTTTGCAGTAACAAGAATAATTATTTTCTAGTGTGTAAGATCAAACAATGCTGCAAACACAGAGCATACTATGAATTTTCTTTTAGATCGTACGGCTTAGCATGCAAGAGCTCTACGAGCTATGATACCAGTTTGTTAGAGCGAAAGACCCATGAAGAAAATATAATAGAGAAAATGACACCGGAAATTTAATGTGGTTCGACAATTTGCCTACGTCCACAGCTGAAGAACAACAAAGATTATTTCACTATGATAAAAGAGAACTACAAGTGTTTCACTTACTTCCCAAACCCAAGTACACCCAATTTCACTCTCATTCAAGTATTTCTCACAGAAAATATGCACTAAGCTAAGTATTTGGTATGTCTTACAATGTCATGGAACACTCCTATTTATAGTCAAAGCTCTTGAAGATTATATGGCCAAAGGAAAAGAGTATTAATGTTATTTTAACCATATCCACTTCTTTTTACTTGGTTAGAAATTCTCCCTTTCTTCAAGATGATATTTAGCCATTTCTTTTTTGCTTGGTTCGAGAAAGTTTTTTCATCTTCTTTTTCTTTTAGCCAATATTCAATAATGCCAATGTAACATTTGCATGATTTAAATTATTCTGTAATAGTTAGGAACACTTTGGTAAATGACCCAGTATACCTCATCTGTTGGTTTGCCAAATGACAATGATGATAAATTAATCATATATTGGGCATGCATCCATTTTCGCTGACAACTGCTATAATATAGATAAGAGGGTAAGCCTTGGCACAAAAGTAAGGATGCTACTTATTAACCAACATGTTATATGTTCAATCCTAGAAACAGTCTCTCTGCTTGTGGGAATAAGACTACATACATCTACTTTTCTCAGATCCCACTAAGTAGGAGCCTTATGCATTTCGACACCTTTTTTTTCTCTCTATAATATAGATAGATATTATATTCAGCTGAGGTATTGTTGTAATGATAGATAGACCAAGTGAACCTTCAATACCCCATGTTAAATATATCACAGGTGATTCATCGGCGTTGAGCGATTTGAAAGTAAACTATATAACTCATGAACTATGAATGATCTTGAACTACTAGAAAATGTTTCTGGTTTGAAGTTATCTGTGGCTTGCCAAAAACATGATAGGCCTTTCAGCTTTTACAGATATATAGATGCAATAGATTAAGGTTTTTATATAAGCAAACAACTGGATCCTATTACAGATTTAAACTTCATGAATGAAGACATCATATAAAGGCTCAATTACAGAACTTTGTACCTCTTATGGATGGAGACTTTCAAAATGTGCTCATGGCTGAGTGCTGGGCAGTTTGCTGAGGATTGAGTGTTCTGGTTTGTGATCACATTCGAAGTCTAGATGAACAAATGCGCGTTCAACTTCTGGAAGCTTTTCAAGCTTTATCTGTAGGGTCTCTCCAATGGCATGTGCCTCTTTTAAGGGTAAATCTTCAGGCAGTTCAATGTCAACCTGTGAAAAGATCAAACCCAAGATGACGAGGAATATGATCTTATCTCTGAAAAATGAATGATACTTGCACATATTTTATCTTCACAAACTCTAAGTTGGACTTATCTGTACCATTCAGAAAATTTTACAATGGGTATAAGGTGTGTTATCTAATGACTTGCGTGGGAATCAATGAGAGGTTAGTGAAGATAAAATATTGGCACCTATCATCATTCCATCTTTGTCATCACTAATATGGTCAGAGTCATAATTTTTTTGTCTTCATTGATATTGATGGAGGGTAGCTCAATAGTTAGAGGTAAAACTTAGAAGGGAATCAAGACAAACTATGTGTGCAACCATTAAAAATGACATTGATTTGAGTAGCACTTCTATAGACATGGTTTATAGTATAACACAATTTAGTCATTTGATCCATGTACCCGATGTACCTTATAGGGAGAAGACTTTGTTGTTGTAATATGGTTAATCCTTTAGTTTTTTTCCCAGGACAGAGTAGTCTTATTGTTAACACTCCTATTAATTGATTTTGTATGATACAACATACCTCCACAAAATACAGAACACCAAAAGTGTATGCACGGACAGTGTCAACACGCTTGATTTGAGGGTGCCTTACAACAAGATATGTCAGCTTCTGCAAAAATTCAGGAGGTGCAGATTGCCCAACTAGAGAAACTGCATAAGTTATTCAGAATGTGAATCAATACACCCTACTTGGTTTGCAAACAACAGCTTTTTATATTTTTAGGGGTTCATAACAAAAAATAGAGATAGAGCTAAAAAATAACACAATCCATTCAACATATTGAACAATGTAACTGTTAGCTTTCACTTCTCAGTACTATTTTATGATCTATCTTTCAAACCTTCCCAGGTGCCAAAGTTGATACTGTTGACTATTCAATAATTGAACTAACAACTATCCTGAATTTTCATGGTTTCACCTGCACTAAAATTTAGATAAATTAAGTACTTAACATTCTGATTCCTCTTTTCTTCCTATTTCGCTTTTCCAAAAAAGAATGCATACAATGAAGTGAAAGTGATGCTAAATGTTGGTTTTGGCAAATAATTTGGCAACCTTTTTTATTATTAGGTATGAACAAATGTGCAACTGAATTAGTAAAATTAAACTGAAAAAAGCTAAAATCTTTCATCGCTGATAAAAAACAAAGTTCTTCCATGGATGTGAAGTTTATGAAACTACATTGCCATTGACTGACACCAACACAAAAGAGAACTCGTAGAAATTGTGAGTAAGAAGTGAAAACAAATCTGGATTTTAGGATTCATGTGGTTTGTGCTCCCTGGAAAACACTGATTTATCATCTCAAGTTCCCAACAGAAACACCGACACTCTAGTTCCCAACATAAATAGAATTCAAAAGACTAGATATAACTACCGATGTTCATGTTGTAGTTTTTCACTATTTGTTACATTTCACTATTTGAAATTCTGATAAAAATGTAGTACATGACTTACTTGCATTTTCCATAACAGTGCGGGACCAATTTGTAATAGTGTAAACCGCAAGTAAAATAGCGCCAATCGGATCAATCCACCAGTAAAATTTATCGCCAAGAATAGCTGCAACTAACCCAACCACATTTGTTACAACATCAAAGTGGTGATCCTGCATGTTGTCATTTTAGAGATAGTTCAACACTTCAACTGTATTTTAACTCTATATAAAGAAAACAACAGAAGGGAAGGACTCCTACATCTGCAAAGGCACGGACAATCTTGTTTCCCGAGCTTCTACAGTAAAGCCAGAGGAAAAACTTCACCACAGTTGCAAATATCATGATGGAGTACAACCATATTAGTTGTTCCGTAGTCATCTTTTCAGAAGGACTGTTTTCTATTAGTTGTTCTAAGGCTGTGAGTAATACCTGGAAACCTGTAGCAGAATTGAATCGAAGTACCAAAAATAGTTTTGAGTGAATCTAAGAGAGCAAGATCATGAAACATAAATTACCACTACATAATTTTAAAATGGTAAGAATCTTACCCAAATCGTACAAGATTCAGGGAACATTTGAGAGTATACTTATAATTAGAGCTCACTTTATCTAACGCTTCATTTAACAAACTAAAGTTCAAGTTCTATGATTTTATGTTCTCAATTCTTGAGGGAAGCATCTTCTGATGAGAATTTTTTAGTTTTACTTGATTAAATAAAGAAGGGGGGAACAACAGAAGACAGTGCCTGCAGCGTTATCCCTCGTATGTGAATCTTCTGATTTATGTTCCAATGAATAAGCAGATGCTTATGTCTTAGCCTATAACTTCTCATCAGCTACAGCCTAAATGTGAATACATTCACTAAGCTTGGTAAATAAGAAAGTCTACTCATTTTAAACTTATATTCAATATTTTGTCTAATTTGGATATGGCTTTTAAGTTTACCAAAGAAATCTGAGTTACATAATGTTCCTTTGGCTTGGTTTCATCTAAGCATAAGATACTGATATAAATTTATTGTATGCATTTTATTTAAAAGAAACAGATTTTATAGCTTCATCTCCCATGATGAGAAAACACTTGTAGCCAATGAAATTGAGTATGTAAAAACAGAATGAACAGTATGGAAGCTAGGAATAATTTAAGTCAGTTTGACACACCAAGTGTTGCCATGACAGCTGCAAAGATAATTATGCCCACTGGCTGCACCCTCAACTTTCCGATCGGGTACTTATAGATATTTATGTTGTTCATTGCAATGTGAGTGAACCAAAGTATGCCACCAGCCATTAGATCAAGCAGAGAATCCAATGTTGATGCTGCGATAGCTATTGACCCACTTCTTAATGTTGCATAAACCTATATGTGGATATTCATATGGTTATTTCACATGATGGTTACCAGAAAAAGCATAACAAAACAAAATGTGAGGAGTTAACTAATGATTAAACAAGTTTAAGTAATCGAATGTCAAGAACTGCTTCACTGAAATTTCCCTAGCTAAGAAGTTAGTCCTATAAATTGAGCACATAGGTTATATAATATAACTAGTGGAGTGGCTACTCCAACTTCAAAACACGCCTTCTGGTAAAAAAAAAATAAGAACATCACCTCGAAGTGATAAATAGGTATATTTTATAGAAGCATCAAATGGATTAGTACCTTCAATATCAACAATACTATATTTGCATAGTTGGAAATCTTCATAGCTCTTTCTTGCTGAGCCAGTTCTGCACTATCTTCCTCAACAATACCGTCAGTTAACACTACTGAGTCAACTTCCTCAAATGACTTTAGAGTAGCAAATTGTTTTTCATAGTATTCTTTCTCTCCTATAAACATAAAACCATGTTTAGTCATTTATATCTGTATTTAGAAGTAAAAAGTCAGTGATTCAGGAATACATGTACAACATGTAATTCTTATGTTTGGTAGAGCATGTTTTTTCTTCTTATTTTTGGATTATAAGCTTCTTTTATAATCTAAGCTTATTTGGGTAATTATCTTATAGTAAAAGAACCTTCTAATTTAGGGGGAAAAGCATTTTTACAACGCTTAGCATGGTGCGTTGTTTTTCCTTCCTCAGATTTTAGATAAATATAATCATAATCTAATTTCTCCCGCTCTACCAAATAATTCCTTTGTTATTACTTGAACATTCCACTTAATAGAAAACAATTTTGCAAATTAAAGCTGACGTATATCATGAAATAGCTCATTCGAAAAGAAAAAACATTAGTGATAGAAAACATATTTAGTATATAATTATCGTAGTATATATACATATTGCGTAGACTGATGGAAATAACAGGGTATGCATATCTATAATAACATCAATTAACAGAAATTCCCAAGCTAATTAGAAAACCTTGATTTTTTACACCATTTATTAATTATAATATGCATAACATGGTGGATGGTGACAATGTAAATTTTTGAATGTAGCAATTCATATATATTAAGTGTGTAATATCTATACACTGATAATCTTAAAATATAAATACACCGATAATCTTACAACATTCATGTATATATTTTTTTCTCATAAATTAAATTCGTCTAACCATATATATTTTGAGAAATTATTATGCAAACATTAAACATGGTATATATATAGACATATATATGAATGATATGATGTTTATAATTTCATCACTTTTACATTATTATTACAAATTCTTGTAAAAAATGATACATTATTACAAGATTGTTTTTAAAAGATGAACTTGGCACGTGGTACGGTAAATTCCATAATCGATTTTCTTACAACCAAAAGTACAAGAATAGAAACAGAGAGAGACCTTGAGTTAACGCGGGGCTGGATGACAGGTCGAGATCGAAGGAAGACTCAGCATCGAGTGTAGAACGGACTTTTTCAGGAAGCTTAGAAAGGAAAGCGGTTCTGAGTGAGTTAACGGAGTTACGACGTTGAGTGAGTCGTCGACCTCCCAAACTGCCACCGTGTTCGGTGGCGGTGAAATCATGAACGTCATTAGGAAGAAGAAGTGGCTTTGTTGGATCGGAATCGAAATTTTCAGCCATGAGTGAAATTGAAGGAATTGTGAATGAAGAAAGAAGGTTATGGATGAAGCATGCACAACATCAACCACACAGATCTATGAATAATACAATGACATGTGAGGAGGAGGACATAAAATAACGGATAATATATATACCATACGTCCATACCCCTTTCTTTCTGTTGTTACATGGTTTCAGGAAATTAAATGATGTAAAAATTTAGATATAAGAATATGAATTATGATGGTAAATATTTATACATATTATATCATTCATAGTTTTACGAAGAATTAATAGTGATTAAAATATTAATAATAAATGATATAGTGAAAATATAAAAAAATTATGTTATACATTTTTAGTATAAAAGAATTATTAGTATATACATTTTTTCGAATATAAGGCATGTGTAAGAAATAATGAGAAGAGATGTGAGAAAATTGGTATTAAAGTAAGAATGTAATTTAAAAATAGTAATATATATATAGTATGAAAAATCAAAAGATTTGAAAAATATGAAAAATTAAAACATATCAAAGCAAATGAGTGATATTTATTTTTTGAGTATAAATGAATAAATATAATAGCTTAGTGAAATTTATAATATCTATAGATTTTATACTATTAATAAAGTCAAAACAAATAATAATCGCCATGTATGGTATAATTTTTAAATTTCATTTTTATCATTTTCAAGCTCTCTCCTTAATAAATGGAAACTTCCACATTTTGCTTTCATTTTTTTATTAATACATTATTACTCATCCACATATTTTTTTGTCTTATCTCTTTCTCAACCCAAATATAAAACAACAGCACATAAAAAAATATATCCAACAACTCAATAATGATTATTAGATGCACGAGAAATTTATAAAAGTTTTGTATATATCATATCAATTATTACATTTTATATTCTTAAATTTACATTTTCTATTGAATTTGTATGTTTCATTTTTTATACTTAAAATTTATATCAAAAAATAAGAATGTGGATCAATCGGCACGAAGTACTGGTCGACACGCTAGTAATATATAAAGTTATTTGATGGACAAATATTTTTTACATTTTTTAAGTTGCAACTGGCCTCTGGCGTTAGTTAAATTAATAAAGAGAAATAAATGGTATTAACAATACTTATTATTAATACTCAACTGTTTACATTATTAATACTCAACTGTGTTGAAAGATAAATTAAACTTTATAATATTTCATACTCAACTGTGTTGTTATTAATATCCCAGATGTATTAAGTTATTTGCTAAATAACTTGTAGTATTAAGGTATTTATATACATGTGACCAGTTATATTAGAGCGACGGCAACTATATTGGTTGAGGTATCAAAGTATCAAAATGCACAGTAAAGACATAACTTTGAATTTTCAAAATTTAAATGCAGCAATTTTTGGTGATACCTTATAATTGAATCATGTACCAACCTTTTTAAAATAGAATCATGTACCAACCTTTTTAAAATAGAATCATGTACTAATTAACACCACAAATGAAATACTTCTTATTTATAAATAATTGGGGCCGTCTAATCCTGCAATGACATCATAAGTATTAATCTTGCCTACAATTTGAATAAATATGTTAACTCGATTTATTAAGGATTATTTCGATCCAAATTTAATATAAATTATTTTTAGCTTAAGAATGGCTTATTAAAGTTCAAGAATTTCGGTCATGCCACTCATCAACTATTGATATATATACACATTATAACTTCGTTTTTTTCACATTTCTGGATTATTAAAAATTTCTATTTTCTACTTACATCATATAACATGCAAATTCAATAAAAAAAAAAGTAAAGTATCAAAATGGACTTACACCTCACTTTCTAACCTACCAATTCCATATATTACAAACTTTACAAATAAAAACCACCTCCTACAATAATAATTATTAAGAATCAACACTCTAATTATAATTTCTTTACAAATAAATGAATCACTAAAACACATGGTAAATTTTATATCTTCTACCTTGAGTGTAGTCTATATCACATTTATTTTGAAAGTATTAATCAATGACAAAAAAATGTAGGTTGACAAATACTTGTCAGATGCAACTACTTAATTCTGAATATTTGACTATGTTTAAATGCATTTTAATCCCAGATAACAATCATTCCACTTTGTTTTGAAATAATTTCTGAGTTTTATATTTGATTTGGCTAATTGATTTTTATTATACCTTTATAAATCCATTATTTTTCACAGTAGTTTTAATTAATCTAATTTAACATGTAAAAATTTTATTTACATGTCCAATTAAATAATTTAAGAGGTGGAATTAATGTGAAAGCTATTGAAACTTCAGGTGTAACTTTCTTTGACTATGTCAAATGGTGGACTAGGACTTTATAAAAAATCAAATGAAGGAAAGGGTTTTTGCTTTTCACTTGAAGAAAATTGGAAGCACATCTTTTCAGTTTTCACATAGCTTTTGACAAAAGATACAAGCAACGCATAATCCACACGTCTTTGATTTGGTCTGAGTCACTGAGATATATAATGATACATGATTTAAATAGAGCAACTAGCATATACTTCTCAAGCGGTGATAAAAATATTTTATTTAGGGAAAAGATAACTAAAGGTAGATAGTCCAACGTTAGATTTTTATTTGAGCAAAAATGGTATAAGACTATTCCCTTTGATTCTAGGAATTTTGTATTCTCTTATTTGATTATGCAAGATTACGCCCGCAGTTATAGCGTACTAACAAAACGCCAATGCATATAAAATAGGTTACCTAAATAATATGAGAGTATAATAAACTCTTCTATTGGCAATTTGTGTGGCTCATATTGTTGTGCATGTAATAAAAACTGTCACAAATATAAACACATTATAGTTATATGTATTTATTTTTAAATTTTGATCATTTAAATAAGATTTAATGATTCATATTAAAGTTGATATGATTGAGTGATATATGTAATATTTTTATATATACATTCTTCTAGTATGAGCACGTGACATTCTTTAAGTATAGTACTAAATATAAAAATTCAAAAGGTTAATCTACCACTACAATATTAACTTTTTAAAAAGTGAGATTTATTTACTAAATAGATAAAAATCCATATAAAAAAAGTTCATTAGGCCGAAGCCTGATACACCTATATGACCTATTCATACCCCTAAATAAACTTATATAAAAGTCAATGTAGAAATAAGCTATTATTATTAAATTAGGTCTAAGAGTTGCTTAAGAAATTAAAAAAATGGTTTCTGATATTGCTTTTTCCATGCCTTACATGTCTGGTCAACATTGTAGTTTGATCTCACTTGTGGACAAATTGTTAGGAGATCTTCATCGATGGAATATATTATTCTTCCATAGGTTAAGTGAAAGAAGCATAGAAATTGGTTTGACACCACATTTAGACCCAAAACCTTACTGCATTAGGTCTATGAGTCCATCTACTTATATGTTCTTTAACTCATTCATTTCCTCAATGTGGGACTTTTTCATTCACACTTGGAATACCCAACATCTTGCACTCAAGTGTGAATTCTCCTTCGAGTAGTGGATACACCAAAGCTCAGCTATCTATCTACTTGCACTGTTGTTGGCTTATCATTTCATCAACGGAACACGCCGCCTTGATCTCTCGTTAGGAAGACTTTCGATACAAGGATCCTTCATAGATCTACCAACCACTTATCGCTTCAATATTGCATTGAGTCGTCGAACCACCGGCTTTGATACCACTTGTTGGGAGATCTTCATCCATGGGATATATCATTCTTTCACGGGCTAAGTGAAAGAAGCATAGAAGTGGGTTTGATATCACATCTTGACCCAAAACCTTAAGGTATTAGGTCTATGAGTCCATCCACTTATATACTCTTTAATTTATTCATTTTTATCCAATGTAAAACTTTTTCATTCACACATCGAATACCCAACACAAATTTCATGTGCATTATTAGTAATTAAATTTAATGGTTTTGGACCCATATGGGTAAGGTTTTAGACTTTCTTAAGAATATAAAAAGGTTAAAATTACATGAAAATGTTTTTTGATACTATCAAGGTATCCTTTACCTTTTTGGGTAAGGAATTATTCTCTACCAGGATTTATGATTGACATTTCCAACAAATGTCACTCTCAGGAATTGAATCATTGATATTGGAGATCTATTAAGACCTTACACCACTAGATGTGTTAAGGATGTTAGTTAAGAATATATATATATATATATATATAATCTCAATTACTATATCAAAAAACTAGTTTTGGATATATTGTTTTTTTAATGTATAATAATTATTTTATTTATCTAATAAATTTGATATGATACTTTTAAGGCCTTGGTATTTTACTTTTTAATACTTTTGAATATATTTTTTAGTTATAATACTTTTGAATATTGAATTCAATTGAAGCTCGTTCCTTTGCAAAATAATACCTCAAGTCCTCGTTTTTTCCCTAAATGGTGTAATGTTAATTAAAAATTAGATTCAAATGTTAATTGAATCGTGACATAACTAATATGGTGTAACAATTTCCATAATTGGAATTAAAGTGTTTAGCCTGATTTGAAAAATATATTCATGCATTAGTAACCGAAAATTTGACACAAACGTTGAACGGTTCAAGTTAAGATACATATTTAAAAGTACTATTTGATAAGGTTAGGTATGTGAATGTCGTATACAAGTACAAGGAGTACTTATGGGTCCATCAGAATTCAGAAAGTGAGAGGGTACGGGTAGGTTGCATGTGCTTTGTAAGGTACGTACTGGGGTTGGTTTGTCATGGAATGCTAATAAATGAGAAATGACAATGTCCTTAACATACACTAAGGGACAAAAGACTCATATGGAGTTGTAATTATGTCAAAATAATTAATAAGATTTTGATAATCACAATAAAAATTTAATTTTAATTAAAGTTTAGTTTTAAATGATAACATTAAAAATATAAATGCAATTGTTTAAAATATATCATGTTAAATATGTGTTCACATATATATTTTACTTAGTGTATGTTGGGATTCTAGAGTTACCAGATATATATATTATCTCTCTCCCGAGTAGGGATAGACCTTTATAGGAGTAAGTGGGGGCAATTGTAACTGAATTTCTTAATTTCCTTTAATTTTTTTATTTCTTTTAAAATATTTACTTTGTTTAATTTATTAAAATAAAAAAATGATATATTCTATTACAAATTAACCTACATTATATGAAATATAACAAATAATATGGATCACAAAATGTATTAATGATTTCTTTATATGTGACATATGTCAATTTCTTGTTGTGTAGAAGGATTTAATAGGAAAATAGAACATTAATCTTTTAAAATATTTATTTTATCCATTAAGTAAATGTTTAAATTAAAACCTAATTTATTAATTTTGGACGACACATAAGACGACAAACAATTTCATTATTCTATTCACGCTTCAGGACACAGCCGCACGGCATTTTAGGCTTGCAACAACTTTAAAAAATCAACATTGCACCATCGGGAGTGTATTTTTGTATGGGATTTTGTTACCAAAAATTGTTACATGATTCTCATAATTACTCATGATTTTTGGAGTGTTTGAAAGTTATTTTTACTAATATTTTCTTTAAGTTATATTCTTATTTTCTTAATTGGTAATTTAATATTACACCATCATTACTCCATATTGGAATATAGTTATATACATTGTTGATATATTCTAAACTTCACTTATAACAGACATTGATTTAACCATTAATCAAGATGAATTTGTTGATGACAACATTATTATGATTTATATTGAAAAGGAAATAATTGAAATTATATCTCTAATTTGATTATCGACGAGTTTAAGTTTTTAAAAGAACGAAAAATGACACTTTAAATGAATGTACGTTATTCTATAATATCTTTAATTGTTAAAATGTTATTTAGAATTAATATGTTATTTTCAAACTTTGAAACAATTATATATGTTTATTTATATTTTATTTTTATTAAATAATTTTAATTATAAATGGTAATTAAATATTATTGTCTCCTTTAAATTTTAGTTGAAGATCCGTCACTGCTCACGAGCCAATCACATATTAATACATGAATAAAAGAAACTTTTCAAAAATAAAAATAACATTTTGATTGGATTAAGATAAAGAATGAGATAATTGAAAATATGTGATTACTATCACTCTATACTGTCACGTGAAATTATTAGAGTATAACCACCTAGGAGGCTAGGATACTTCATGGATCATGGCTATACACTTCACGGACATAAAAGTGTCTCCAAAGACTAATTTTGGAATTAGCTGTTTGTTCACATCCATCCTATTGTATTATATTTATTGGATAAAGTATTCAAATGTATTATCGATAGAGTTTAAAATTTGTGTATTAATATTGTAAAGTTTTTTTATATTGTTAACACATTATTCACTATTGATTTGTATTATTTTTATTGGAGAGTCAATGATAATTAATAAATTAATGGTGGATGATTTACTGACAATATAAAAAAACAATTACATTATCAGTGTATACATATTAAATCTTTATTGATAAAATGTTTTAACTTCTAAGTGGTGGTTTGTCGAGGATAAAAAATTTATTCAAAAATTGTGATGAGCTAAATGGATTTCTTAATAGTTCACTCAATTTTTAATTTGTTCAATTAAAAGTCGTGATGAGACAATACAACTTCTGAGTCATCCAATTTTTTTAATTTATATTTATAAGTCTTGATGAGCTAACATGACTTCTGAGTGACCAAATCCTTTTTAATTTCTATTGAAAAATCATGAAGTACCAACATAACTTTTGAGTAATCCAATTTTTTATTTTAACTTTTAACTCATGTTTGGTCTACAAAACTTCCATAACCCATTATTTTTTAAATTTCTTTAATTAAGAAGTTTTTTGATGGACGGACACAACTTTTCAGTAGCCCATATTTTCTATTTTTCCATTTACAAGTCATGTTTGGCCAACATGACTTATGAGCCAATTTTAAAACTTTTGCACTCATAAATCATGATGGACTTATAATAGATGTAATACTAATGATCCTAATGACTTCTCGACTTAGATAGGGAGGAAAGATACAACACAACTCAAAACCTCCATTTTAAACTTTGTTAAAGATATATTTAAAACATTTTATAAAATATTTATTATTTATTAAGTTATAAAAAGTAAAATATAGATTATTATTTACTGAAATAAAAAATAACATTTATTTAACTATTTATTATTTATAAAAGTTAGATATAAAAAGAAGTAAAAATAAGTAAACTACCACATTGTGATTGCAGGACACAAAATTCAAGCATGATTTATTTATTAGTCCTCGTGATGATTCGCTCTTGCCTAAAATTTTATGCTTTTTGTAAATAGGTTTTATAAATTATTTTTTTTTCCTAATTATTTTTAAACTTTTGTTATTGGTGAAATTGGTCCCTACATAAACATGACTTAAATTAAAAAAGCAACAAAAATTTTCATGTTAGTTTTGGTCTAACTGTTTTTTTGTCTCCTTCCAATAAAAGACTTGTTTACAAGGTTTAGGACAAGTATCCAAATGTTATTTTTAATTAACTGGTGTAGTTCTTCTTCCATCACAATAATATAGCTTTCACCCTCAAGAAGTTCCTCAATGTGTTTTGGTTCTATATGAGATATGAATCCCGCATTGCTTAAATCTGTATGAGGTCAAGGTAACATTGTGTGATTCTCGCACAATTGGTTCTATATCTTCAACTTACAGGTTGTGAACTTGTACGATCACCTCATCAATATTTTTGTCTCCATCATATGTGATATTTGTCTTTCTATTTTGTTGATATCAAGATCTTCAAGATCATCATCTAGACTTGATAGTTTCTCTTCATTCTTTAAGGTTTTGTTTGGGAGTTAGGAGAGAAAAGGAAAGAGAGGGATCAAAACATTAGGAAGGGGAGGAAGAGAAGGGAAAATGAAGAAAATTTTATCTCTTGTTTGGGAGTATAAAATTTAGATTAACGAGGGTAGACTAATGATAATATAAGAATATTTTTTTTATTTTCCCTTAAAAATGTAATTAACAATGAAAAAAGAACAATAATATGTAATTATATATTATTACTAAACATATTTAGTTATTTTTACATTTTATCTCAAAAAACCCCAAATTGAGGAACTTTAAAAATAGACACATGGAGGGTTTTAGAGAGTTTGAGAAACCTCCAAAATCTTCATCTCTCCTTGATCCAACTCCCAAACAAGGGGAATGCTTTCCAAAACCATATATTATCTTCTCTTCCCCTCCAAAACCCACCCCAAACAAGGCCTAAAGAGTCATTAAACTTTACATAGATATATTTGTGTATGAATATATTATGTATTATTGTATTCATATTATTGTGAGTCTAGTTGTAACAATTTCTTTGTTTTATACGAGTAATTTAATAATATATTTATATAGGGATCAATTTCACCAAATGATAAAGTTTAAGGGTAATTAGGAAGAAAAGAGAGTTCATAATATCGACTTGCAAAAGACATAAAGTTTATGAGAGTTTAATACATTTTTTCACAATTATTCACTTTATGTTCTTAATAGAAGTAAAAATATATATTTGGAGAACTATCACATGACAATTGTTGATTGTGGGATAAAAATTCGAGAGGGAATTTTTTATTTTTTCGGAAAAACTGTATATAACCTCTTAAATTTTACACATTTTGCAAATAAGAATCATCAACTTTAATTTCATCTCAATCAAACTTTAAACTTTTCTTATTAATAAAATAGGTCTTTCTATTAAGTCTCCATTAAATTATGTAACGGTAAAAATCTGACCATTCAATTTTTTTAATTTGTCCTGTCAACTTATTTATTTAAAAAAAATAAAAACTAACAAAATTAGGGAAAATTGTTCTTCTTCACGAGTGAGAGAGAGTTGTGACTTGTGACTTGTGACTTGTGAGCCACCAAAGTCTCTCTTCTCTCACAGCAGCACCAACACTTACAACCATTTTTATTTACACTCATTCCCTATTCCACTTCTTTCATTACACTTTTCATATTCACATTCCTATCTCCAAGAAGAAAACCAAACCAATCCAATGATAAAAGAGAACCCAACAAAATCCAATAGGAAAAGGATTCATGTATAGAGGCTAAAAGTGGTGTATTATACACCTTTACACTTAGTGGCGGATCTTGACATAAAGTTCAGGAGGGGCAACAATGTTTGATTACAATTTATAATTAAGATGATTAATAGAGTAACAAAAAATATAAATAAATAGATAATTGTTTTAAAGTTTTAAAATTATATATTAATTTTAAATAATAATAATTAACAATTAAAAACATTAAAGAAAAATGTACATTCATTTAACGTGACAACTCTTCATTTTTTTAAAGACTTAAACTCATCGATTATTGAATTATAGCTAAAATTTCAGCTATTTTCTTCCTCAGTAAAAAAATCATCTTCTATCTTACTACACGATTTTGTTTGGTTATCTTGGTTGTTAAAAATGATATTTCTATAGTAGTTAAACTATAATAATTTAGAATAACTCAATTAAGCAAATAATATGGTTTCACTTTCCCCATATTGTAAAAGTTGCACTTAATTTAGAGATTGTTGAGAGTTTTTTGCACAAGAATGACTAATGATGTCAACAATAAAATATTGGAATTGACATCGAAAATTAATTTTCTCTTTTCATTGAAATCCTTAGGGTAGATTTTTGCACAAAATACATGTTATCAATATTAAGTGATTTATAAAAATTCATAAAATCTTAAGACTTTTGCAACAAAGTTTGACAAAGATAATTTGTGATCCCATAATCTATTTCATGTGTAAAATTATTATAAAATAATAGTATTTATAAGCAATATCAATATCTACACTTATAAGACAACTTGATCTATTATCTATAACTTTTAGAAGGACTACATAAAATCATATAAGGTAAAAAATATATATTTGAAAAAAATAAAAAAAAAATATCAGGGGGACAGTTGCCCCCACCTGCCCTTAATAAGTTCCGCCCCTGTTTACACTACCATAAAAATTTATATATATGTCTAACCCTTCTCTGACCTCAAATACTTATCCTCACTATCTAACCCCTTCCTACCCAATTAACCTCTCCCTCACTCATAATCCAATTAAGGTCACTTTCCATGACGGTACGATGAAGGAAGCGAAGAAGTGGTTCACCACTCGACGTACTTGTTGTAAGAAAGAGATTGCAACTAAGAGTGGGTGAATTAATTGACTTAAAATTATAGTTAGTTTTTCTGCAAAAAGTAAGAGTTAACGTGCAGCGGATAATATTGTAGAAAATAAACAAGAATAAATTAAAGAGGTAAGAGAAAAGAGAGTAGACAAAGATATTATATTGATTCACCTTCTTATCCACCGAAGGCTACGTCCAGTACTCTTGCACACAATAGATTTTCCACTAAATATTATGAGTTATAATTACAATATCTCACCCCGAGATCTCTAAGTACATTACACACGCACTAATATTTATACCATTGGAAAACACATTTCCAAATAACTCTATCCCTTTCTATCCACACCCCATGAAAGAAAGTTATTACAATGAATGAAGAATTTGAATGATGGCTTTGGATTGCCTTTACAAGTACGAAATATAATAACACTTACAATCCAATCAACTCTTTTGTATACTTAGTAATAATGCTCTTTAAGTTTATAAAACTTTGAAACACTTTACTTTAAGCAACTTCAAAAATAACTTTTGAAAGTTTGAGTACAAGTTGCAAAAAGTGTAGAGAAATAACTTCAGAAAAAGTTTAATAGCTTTTGGAAATTTTATAAGAGTTGTGTATATGTTGTGTTTTTGTGTTGTGAGAGTTAGAGTCTTTATATAGACTTTTCAAACACCCATGGTGTCTTTCTGAAAGTGTAGGAGTTGTTTGAAGTGAAGAGATTTCGTTTGGAGTGAAAACATTTCATTTTGAAATCTGAAATCTCATGCAACAGTCTTCAGTAATCGATTACCCAAACTCTCTGTCCACTGTTTATTTAAAAACGAATTAGAGTAATCGATTACACCATTTGGGTAATCGGTTACTCAACTTTTGTAAAATTGGTAATCTGTTACTCAAAGGCAGTAATGGATTACTTTGAACAGTTTTAAAGTTGGATAACTCTTTTTCTCACACATGTAACTTGTTATTTAGATGAAGTAATCCGTTACACATTATTTTAAAAATATTTTTGAGTATTTTTTAAAGTGTTTCATTTTTCTTAAAAAATAGTTTGAGCATTACTACTTTGTATATTTAAAAGTTTTAGGATAGAAGTACCTATAGAGACTCAATATAATTTTCTTGAAGTTTTAATCTTCTTTGTCTTCATAAGTATTCTTCCTTTTCTTCTTTTTGGTGATGTTGGTGTCTTCATCAAAACTTTGCCAAGGACAGGAGCAAAGATCTTCTTCACAATCTCCTCATTTTTGATGATGACAAACCAAGATCTTCTTGACAATATAATTTTCTTGAGAGCAGCATACTTTAAGATATGTTTGAAGTTTTGACTTGAGTATGTTCCCCCTATCTTTTGGAGTAATGTGCCTGAAATATAATTTTACAGAAAATACACTCCAACTTTTCTCCCCCTTTTGACTTCATCAAAAAGTAGAAAAGCAAAGAGATTCTAGCACAATATATAACATACATACACTTTATATAATTAAGATATAACAATATTGTAGCATATATTCATGTAAAGATATAGATAAGTATTGCGATGCATAGATAAGATGTTTCAATCAAATATCCAGAGAATGAAACAATAAAGCACAAAACATTGTAAAGTAATTTGTCCAGGAATATGCATCAATAACTTAAAATAAACAGGTAAAATTTTGTCCGAGATTTAAAATATTACAACCAGAAAATCCTAACAACAGTTATACTAAGATTCAGGCTCCGAATTGTCTTCATCAATATCGATCCTAGAGGAGAGGCAGTGGAGTTCATATTGGATTTGTTGATTCTGAGAGTCGAGAGCATTCATCCGGTCAGTGATGTAGCCTCGGAGAGAAACCAACTCATCCATAATCATTTGGTTCGAGGGCATGGCAGTAGATGAGGACGATGGAGCATGAAACTCAGATGATTGTGGTTCAGAAGGGTTAGGAGCTTCAGGTTCAGATGGTTCAACATCAGTAGTCGGCTTGCCAGTTCTATGTTTGTAGATGCGGGTTCGAGGGTCTTGGGTGAAACCCATTTTGTGGATCACGTCCACATCAATTTGGCTTTCTCGAAGATTCAGAGGCATCTTTGTTTCACCATTCGTAGAAACTCCGAAATGCTGAAGAATATTGGTTATGAAGATTGCATATGACAAAGGACTTTGAGTACCTCCAACAGTCCACATTTGTCTCATTATCATTAGAGCCCAATTGATTTTGATGTTAAACTTTATGGCATACATCAATTGGAGTTCTATGTCACATATTTGAGAATGATTTGAAAATTTGGTATTATGACATAGCTCAAAAAATAATGAATCAAACGTTCCTCTAGTTTGAGATATCCAGCAGATAGGATGTCTCGGTGTTTGACAGTCTCTCCAAAGCCTTGTTGCTTACACATTTCTATTTCCATTTTTGAAAGTCGACATAACGAATGATAAAAATCCTTTCGATCATAATTATCCCATTCACATACAAGGCCGAAACCTGTTATGTTACCTTGAGAGGGTATGTTACATAACAATAAACTGAAAGTTTTTAGATCTAAAATAATGTCTTTTCCTTTGACATAGGAAGTAAGACGATTTTTCTGAAAGTTTAAGTTACAGCAAAACACTCGCACAAGTTCGGGATAAATGTCATTTGTTTCACAACATAAGTCAAAAATGTTTTGTTGACGTAAAAGATAAGGGAAAAGAAAATATTCAAACTCAAAATTGTCAACCTTACCGAATTTAGGAGTAAAAATGGCACGACCATGGAAGTGTTCCTGAAATATCTTGCGTTGCTCATCATTAGCAAGAAGCCTTGTCAAATCCAGAGGGTTACACTCCAAAGATGTTGTTCCTTGACTCCTTTGAGAGGTATTGGAGCGTTGTTTCTTTGATCTAGAAGAGGAAGCCATGGATTTGAGATTTTGAAATTTTAGGTTTTGAGGTTTTGGAGATTTGAGGGTTTTTTATTAAAGTCACTAATCATGAAAATGATTGGTTATAAGTGTTTAGAATCGAAAATGTGATAGGAATGGACACAAAAATCTCTTGAAACAGATTAAAAATAAGGTTTTTAGAGGTTGAGAGGGTTGAGAAGGAGAGAGCACGAGTTGAGTGAGGAAGATGAGTTTGAAAAAGTTTAAAAATGCAGAAAAATACATATATAACAGTACAGAGTAATCGGTTACTCACTTTGAGTAATTGGTTACTCAAATTAAAAAATGAAAAATTTTCAAACAACAACTCAGAGTAATCGATTAATCACTTTGAGTAATCGGTTACTGAAACACGTTGTTCAACCCTGTAATCGGTTACTCTCCAATGTAATCGATTACTGACCTCAGAAAAACTTATTTTTAGGCAAACTTAAGCTATGGAAATGATTTTTAACCCAAAAATTTAAGTTTTTGAACACAACTAAATATATTTAAGATCAAGTAGGCATGAGATAATCATAATGAAGCAAACATATAATCATATAAGCATGTTAAGACAAGTAAGCTTCATCAAGA
>NC_032024.1:6676747-6677135 GCF_001865875.1 Lupinus angustifolius
CCAACCACTTCACATATACTTCCTTTTGGATACCACAGTCCAACTTCAGTTGTACCTTTAAGATATTTCATAATTCTCTTAACAGCAACTAAGTGTGATTCTTTTGGTTTAGACTGATAACGTGCACACCGTCATACACTAAACATGATATCAGGTCTACTGGCAGTTAAATATAGAAGAGATCTGATCATACCTCGATAATTTGATATTTCAATACTTTTTCCACTTTCATCGGTATCAATGTATGTGCTAGATCCTATAGGAGTAGTTATTGGCTTGCAGTCATCCATATCAAATCTTTTTAGTAAATCCCTGCAGTACTTGGTTTGACTCACAAAAATGTCATTATCAATCTGTTTGATTTGTAGTCCAAGAAAGTAGTTCAACT
>NC_032024.1:6677235-6677856 GCF_001865875.1 Lupinus angustifolius
TTGCTTGAGACCATAGAGGGTTTTCTTTAACTTGTAGACATGAGAAGGATGTTTCTAATCTTCAAAATCAAGAGGTTGTTCTACAAACACTTCTTCTTGAATGTAGCCGTTGAGAAAAGCGCTCTTGACATCCATTTGATATAACTGAAAATTAAGAGAACAAGCATAGGCAAGTAATATCCTAATAGCTTCAAGTCTAGCAACCGGAGCGAAGGTTTCATCAAAGTCTATACCTTCTTCCTGATTGTATCATTGGGCTACTAGTCTAGCTTTACCTTTAGTTCTAACAATAACACCATTTTCATCATATTTATTTCTAAACACCCAACGAGTTCAAATTACATGCCTATTTTCGGTGTAGGAACAAGTTCCCAAACTTCATTCCTCTCAAACTGGTTTAATTCTTCTTGCATAGCAAGAATCCAATGTTCATCCTCGATTGCATCATCAATCTTGGAGGGTTCTATATGAGAGACAAAGGCCATGTTTAGACAATCATCAAGCATTCTACGATTAGTTATACATTTACTTATATCACTGATGATGTTATCAATAGAATGATTTCGATGAGTTCTCCATTCTTTCAGTAGATCTGAGTGAATATGCTCTTCTTGAGAAGAT
>NC_032024.1:6677956-6678879 GCF_001865875.1 Lupinus angustifolius
CAAGTACCATAAATTGCAGGCAGCTCTCAAATTTTCCTAGAAAACAAATTAAGTTTTGTTAGGTATCCAATATTCTTTGGATCCTAGATGGTTAGTACCTTTCTCAACCCATTTAAATTTTCCTAGGGGTACACCATATTTTCTAATCATGCATATGTTTGATGTATGCCCATGAATTTTACAGTATGTATATATAGGTTGATGAATGTGTATCCTAGATTTTTCAAATGCATGGATATTTTTCTTTTGAAAATTCTTTTGGACACTTGGTTTCTTGAAACTATGGCTTTTTGAATAGCCAAGACTTCTTCGGTCTGTTGAGTGTCTTTGATCATTGATAATCTTTTCTAAGCTTTTACCACTCTTATTTAGTTTATTAAGTTCAAGGCTTAATGTTAATACTTTATTTTCAAGAGTGACGCAGTTTTGACAAGAGGATGAAGAAGATTTGTTTCTAAATGCATCTATTTCAGATTTTTTTTAGAAACATTTTTGATAATTTAACATATTCATCATGTAAATCATTAAATACAGATTGAAGTTCGGAAGAATAAAATAGATTAGATTTGTTTACCTCTTCATCATCAGAATGGTGATATGCCATAAGTGATAGATGTGTTTGCTCTTCGTTTTATGTTTCATATGCAAAATTGGTATCATTGTCTTCCCAAGCAATGTATGCTCTTCGTCCAGTCTTTATATCATTCTTTCCCTTGAATGAACTCTTTTTCAAATTTGGGCAATCCATCTTCATGTGACCGGGTTTGCCACATTCAAAACATGTAAAGTTTTGACTTGAGGTGGAGGCATAATTGCTTTTGGTGAATTTCCTTGTTTGGCCAGTTTTTGCGCCTTTGTTCCTTTTTAGGAACTTGCTGAATTTCTTTACGAAGAGACTTATATCTTCTGTATCATCTTTTTCT
>NC_032024.1:6678979-6679599 GCF_001865875.1 Lupinus angustifolius
ATTACCTATCAAATGACAAGTCTGAAGCTATAAAATTAAAACTTCAAGAGAAACCCCTTTGTCCTGAAAAGTTGGAAAGCATTAAAGGTTTCAATTAGGCATGGATGATGTATCAAATATTAAGGTTGTCCTAAAGCATCTACCAAGATAGACAAAGCTTCTTATGCTTGTAGTGATTTTCCAACAACAAGCCACGTTCTTCACAAAATCAAGGCATTACAGTAAAGAAAAAAACATTGGACTTTTCAAAGGGTCCACCCGTAACACTTCAAAGTGCTATTACATTATAAATAATTCTATTGATGCCATTACATAACAAAATTTTTGTACCAATTGCTCAACCTATTACACACCAAGACAAAGGTATAAGTGTCAAACAAAGGATGGGAGTTGGAATGGTTCTCTCAATCCTAGCCATGGTTATCGCAGCTCTAGTTGAAATAAGAAGGCTTGTACAATCAGAAACAGTCCCACGTAGCATTTTGGTTACTACCACAATTGAGAACACCAACTGTGGGATTTTCCATTGTTAGATTACTTGCAAGTTGGCAACCTGCACATATATAACAAATTCAACAAAATAACACAAGTTCATACCGATTCCAACAAACATATTGCAC